>NC_066582.1:223112108-223222108 GCF_024323335.1 Lathyrus oleraceus
TATATATTTTTTAATATATTAATATGACTCTTCATATTACTCTACGCGTGCGAATGCAAATTTATTAATATATTTTATTACGAATTAAATATTTTGGAAAAAGATAATAAATAAATAAATTTCCTCTAAAAAAACGGAAAACAAATTTTAAGTTATGTGGGCATGCATTTTGGCTTTTTGAAATTTTTAGGAGGACCACACTTTTAAGGAAAGTTATGGAATGACTAAATGTTAAATATGAGATATTTAGAAGGACCAAAAATATATGTAACACTATTTTTTATACCTACCCGTGCGAATGCAAGCAAAATAAACATGTTTGACGAATCAAATCTGTTTTGTCAGCTGTAATGATTTATGTCATCAACGAAGATGTATGTATTGATTCCATCCAGAAGATTGTAGTTTATTATTGGTCTATCAATTATAAATATGTCGCATTCAATATTAGAAAAAAATATTTATTTCATATACAAAATTTATTAATATCTTTTATTACGAATTAAATATTTAGGAAATAAATAACAAATAAATCGATTTCCTCTAGAAAAATGGAAAACAAATTTTAAATTATGTCGGCAAGTATTTTGGCTTTTTAAAATTTGTAGGAGGACTATTCTTTGAAGGAAATTTATGGAATGACTAAATATTAAATATGAGATATTTAGAAAGACCTAAAATGTATTTAACACTATTTTTATACCTACATATATTTTATATTTTTTTAATATATTAATATGACTCTTCATATTACTCTATCTGTGCGAATGCAAGCAAAATAGACATGTTTGACGGGTCAAATCTGTTTTGTCAGCGGTAACGATTTATGTCATCCACGAACATGTATCTATTGATTCCATCAAGAAGATTGTAGTTTATTATCCTTCTATCAATTATAAATATGTCGCACTCAATATTACAAAAAATTATTTATTTCATATACAAATTTATTAATATATTTTATTACGAATTAAATATTTTGGAAAAAGATAATAAATAAATCGATTTCCTCTAGAATAATGGAAAACAAATTTTAAGTTACGTCGGTATGCATTTTGGTTTTTTTGAAATTTTTAGGAGGACCATTCTTTGAAGGAAATTTATGAAATAACTAAATATTAAATATGAGATATTTAGAAGGACCAAAAATATATTTAACACTATTTTTTATACCTACATATATTTTATATATTTTTTAATATATTAATATGACTCTTCATATTACTCTACCCGTGCGAATGCAAGCAAAATAAACATGTTTGACGAATCAAATCTGTTTTGTCAGCTGTAACGATTTATGTCATCGACGAAGATGTATGTATTGATTCCATCCAGAAGGTTGTAGTTTATTATTGGTCTATCAATTATAAATATGTCGCATTCAATATTAGAAAAAAATATTTATTTCATATACAAAATTTATTAATATCTTTTATTACGAATTAAATATTTAGGAAATAAATAACAAATAAATCGATTTCCTCTAGAAAAATGGAAAACAAATTTTAAATTATGTCGGCAGGTATTTTGGCTTTTTAAAATTTGTAGGAGGACTATTCTTTGAAGTAAATTTATAGAATGACTAAATATTAAATATGAGATATTTAGAAGGACCAAAAACATATTTAACACTATTTTTTATAACTACATATATTTTTTTATATTTTTTAATATATTAATATGACTCTTTATATTACTCTACCCGTGCGAATGCAAGAAAAATAGACTTGTTTGACGGATCAAATCTGTTTCGTCAGCGGTAACGATTTATATCATCGACGAACATGTATCTATTGATTCCATCAAGAAGATTGTAGTTTATTATCCGTCTATCAATTATAAATATGTCGCACTCAATATTAGAAAAGAATATTTATTTCATATACAAATTTATTAATATATTTTATTACGAATTAAATATTTTGGAAAAAGATAATAAATAAATCGATTTCCTCTAGAAAAATGGAAAACAAATTTTAAGTTATGTCGGTATGCATTTCGGTTTTTTGAAATTTTTAGGAGGACCATTCTTCAAAGGAAAATTATGAAATGACTAAATATAAAATATGAGATATTTAGACGGACCAAAAATATATTTAACACTATTTTTTATACCTACATATATTTTATATATTTTTTAATATATTAATATGACTCTTCATATTACTCTACCCGTGCGAATGCAAACAAAATAAACATGTTTGACAAGTCAAATCTATTTTGTCAGCTGTAACGATTTATGTCATCGACGAACATGTATCTATTGATTCCATCAAGAAGATTGTAGTTTATTATCAGTCTATCAATTATAAATATGTCGCACTCAATATTAGAGAAAATTATTTATTTCATATACAAATTTATTAATATATTTTATTACGAATTAAATATTTTGGAAAAAGATAATAAATAAATCGATTTCCTCTAGAATAATGGAAAACAAATTTTAAGTTATGACGGTATGCATTTTGGCTTTTTGAAATTTTTAGGAGGATTATTCTTTGAAGTAAATTTATAGAATGACTAAATATTAAATATGAGATATTTAGAAGGACCAAAAACATATTTAACACTATTTTTTATAACTACATATATTTTTTATATTTTTTAATATATTAATATGACTCTTTATATTACTCTACCCGTGCGAATGCAAGCAAAATAGACATGTTTGACGGGCCAAATTTGTTTCTTCAGCGGTAACGATTTATGTCATCGACGAACATGTATCTATTGATTCCATCAAGAAGATTGTAGTTTATTGTCCGTCTATCAATTATAAATATGTCGCACTCAATATTAGAAAAGAATATTTATTTCATATACAAATTGATTAATATATTTTATTTCGAATTAAATATTTTGGAAAAAGATAATAAATAAATCGATTTCCTCTAGAAAAATGGAAAACAAATTTTAAGTTATGTCGGTATGCATTTTGGTTTTTTGAAATTTTTAGGAGGACCATTCTTCGAAGGAAATTTATGAAATGACTAAATATTAAATATGAGATATTTAGAAGGACCAAAAATATATTTAACACTATTTTTTATACCTACATATATTTTATATATTTTTTAATATATTAATATGACTCTTCATATTACTCTACCCGTGCGAATGCAAGCAAAATAAACATGTTTGACAAGTCAAATCTATTTTGTCAACTGTAACGATTTATGTCATCGACGAACATGTATCTATTGATTCCATCAAGAAGATTGTAGTTTATTATTGGTCTATCAATTATAAATATGTCGCACTCAATATTAGAAAAAAATATTTATTTCATATACAAATTTATTAATATATTTTATTACGAATTTGAATGGGAAATTTAAAATTTGAATGTTACTTCTAACCTAAGGGAAATTTGACGCAGGATGGTGTGATAATGGGAAATTTGAATGTTACTTCTAACCTAAGGGAATAGATCCAGTAAGGACAAATGATAGATGGGGAATTGCAAGAGATGTCGACTCAACCAAGTTTCGCTCAATCACCAGACGAAGTTGTTCTATTTAATCAAAGGATTTGTGTTCTGGATGAAGCCGAACTGAAAAGAAAAGTTCTAGAGGAGGGCCACAAGGGGGCGTTTACCATACATCCAGGTTCATCAAAGATGTATCAAGACTTGAAGAAGGACTACTAGTGACCTTGAATGAAGAGGGATATTACAGAGTATGTGTCAGAATGCATAGTATGCCAACAAGTAAAGATCAAACATCAGAAGCACGGTGGTTTATTGCGACCTTTAGAGATTCTAGTTTGGAAATGGGATAGTATTTCAATGGATTTTGCAGTAGGGTTACCTCAGACGCAAGGTGGTTATGATTCAATTTGGGTGATTGTGGATCGGTTAACTAAGTCCGCGCACTTCTTGGCCGTGAAGACTACTTACAAGGCAAGTCATCTTGCATGGTTGTTCATTTCAGAAGTCGTAAGACTGCATGGTGTTCCAACTAGTATTGTGTCTGATAGAGACCCAAAGTTTACTTCAAGATTTTAGAAAGCATTCCAACAAGCTATGGGATCGAAGTTGTGTTTGAGTACGTCTAATCATCCTCAAACGGATGGTCAGACTGAACGGACGATACAGACACTGGAAGATATGTTAAGAGCTTGTGTACTTGAAAGTGGAGGGAATTGGAAGGGACTCTTACCATTGATTGAATTCGCATATAACAATAGTTATCATGCAACTATTGGGATGGATCCTTATGAAGCCTTGTATGGACGGAAATGTAGAACACCTTTGTGTTTGACGAAAGTTGGTGAAGAAAGAATCTTAGGACCAGAAATTATTCAAGAGACTACAGAAAAGATAAGGATGGTTCGTGATAAAATGAAGAAAGCGCAAGATCTCCGAAAGAGCTATGCAGATCACAGGAGAAGACCATTGGAATTTGATGAAGGTGATCATGTATTTTTGAAGGTGACTCCGAGGTTGAGACTGAAAAGAAAATTTAAGTCACGGAAGCTAAGTCCGAGATATGTAGGGCCATACCAGATTATAGAGAGGATCAAAGAAGTAGCCTACAAATTAGCCTTACCACCTTCTCTATCAGAAATACATGACGTTTTTCACGTATCTCAACTCTGAAAGTTCATTCCAGATTCTCTTCAATCTGTTCTTCCAGATTCAATAGAAGTAGAAGCAGACATAACTTTCAAACCTCTACCAAGTCGTATTGCGGGACGAGAAGTTAAGGTATTGAGGAATAAGGAGATCCCTCTTGTCAAGGTTCAGTGGTATGGATCACATCTGAACGATGCTACCTGGGAACTGGAGTCAGAAATGTGAGAAGCTTACCCTCATCTCTTCCAAGTAATATTTAAATTCGAGGATGAAGTTTTATTTAAGGGGGGGGGGGAGGATGTAATACCCCGTATTTCGTTAAATACCCAAATTCTTATTAATTGAGACCAATTGAGTTCCTATGTGCTCTAAAACTTATCAATTAGGATAAATAGAGTAAATAGTGAATTCAGATTGACTTAATTAATATTAATTAAGACTGACCTTTTATTAATTGGGACATTTTAGTAACACTAATAATGGGTCAATAGTTGTAGTAGAACAAATATTACAAGTATAGTGTCACTTGGGATGATTGTTGCTACTAGTAACCCACTTTCTAACCATACAATATTCATGGCCACTTGCTACTAACCCTTGGCTCACTCACCACCACATGTTATAATACCACTTGCCTTGGGAAATATCTAGCTATCAGAAGAAAAAGGGAAAGATAGAAGAAGAGGAAGCAAGCTAGTGAAGAAGAAGAAGAAGAAAAACTTGGAGAAATCAAGGGCTTGGAATCATCACAATCATCTTCATATCATCATCTCATCCTCAACAACTTCTCCTCTTCTATTTCTTGAGGTGGGTTATAGTTAGAAACCCTAAGATTTCCAGAGATTAAGGTTGTAGAATCATATGTTGATTATAAGAATCCATGTTATATGATGAATGTTTTTTCTTGATTTTGTTGATTTCCATGAACAAGTGCTTTGATATACTCTTCATGATTGTTGTGACTAAATGATTGGTTATGGTTGTGGTTATGAACTTGAAACCCATGATATATATGTGTATTTAAGTATGTTGTATGATGGGTTTTGTTGGAAGAAAAAGTGTGTGATATGTTAGAAAAGTAACAAAGTTATGCAGGTGGAAATCTAAGTGATACAGAAAGCATTTATGTAAAAATGATAAGGACCAATGGATTGGTCCTGGGTGTTTCCTCCAAGCCAATCGATTGGACACACTCTCAAAGTTGGAAAATGTGAAATTTTACTGAGAACCAATCGATTGACACACTCCTCCAATCGATTGGCCAAATTTTCTGTTTTGGAAAACTGGAAATTTTTCATGAGCCAATCGATTGTTACTGAAGATCAATCAATTGATCCTCTATATTCTTTGAAAAATAGAAATGTGAGAGGAGCCAATTGATTGGGCTTCCCCAACTAATTGATTGGCTTATGCCAAAAACTTCAAAATCCATTTCTTAAAGGTTTCTAAGTGCATTCCTTCAACCATTAATCATCTGTAATGCTATGCTTGTATTGAATCCATGTTAATTGTGAAAATTACATAATGAATCTAGTGAGTTAACCTAGGATTGGTATTAGGTCGTAAGTTAGGTTTATAACATAGATAACATTAGAAGGCGACATTCACTCGTACGACGCTTATGTGTAGGTGGTGGACAAATGGTTGCCATAGTTGAGAATGCGACGCTTTGTATGGAACCTGCCATGTTATTGCTTGTATATTTTGGTGAATAAAGTCACCTGTGATTGATTAATCTTGTGATGATTTGTGGAACCGATCATTTTTTCAGAATGTTTTGCCCTTGGTGGTGCACATCTCTATTTTGATTTGCTTAGATGAGTAAGCAATAGGATGTGAGACCGATGATTCGTGCCTCAATTGGGTTTGAGCCCCAACCACGGCGGACGTGGGGGAAAGGTGGACACCTAAGTGGGTTAGAGTCTCATATGGTGAAAGATACCCTAAGTGGGTTAGAGTCCCATACGGGTGATAGTCGCTTGAAATGAGTTTGGAACTCATAGAGGACCCGATATCCACTGGGAAAATCGAATCATACGAGCATGCCTGAACTGGGCTTGCCCTAGACGTAGGTCCGCCCGGGGATTGATGTTTCGTTAATCTGAATAATGATCTTGTTTTGAGTTGCGAGAACTCAGGTGCATGTTGCCATACATTGTGAGTTAGTTCCCCATCACTTAAGTCTTCTTTCCCTTGTTGACTTGAGTTGGATTTTGATTAGAAAATCCTGTAGAGCCGAGTGGACCCATAAGATAGGGAACCCACTGAAATGATCATCTCACCCCATGAAGGTAAAGTATGAATGCATCATGGAGAAAAATGGAATGAAGTGACCAAAGTCACAGAAATGGGTTACAAATTATTCTAAGAGATCATGCAATTGGTGAAACTTGATTAAAATTCTATGTTAAGATTAATCCTAGGGGATCATGCGCTCATGTGGTCAAAATATCAAAATAAACCCTAAAAGGGTAAAAAGGTCATTTTAAAAAATATGTCCAATTCGGGAATTACACCAGGATCAAATCTAATTGAAGGCTAAATCATCCTAATTATTTCTAATCAAGACAAATTAATCCAATTAATAATTTTTTTATCATAACGTCTAATTAGAGTCTAATAATGTTAGTATGCTAATTAATTTCTACTTAGAAAGCAACCTAATTATGTCTACATTCTAATAAAAAATTAAAAAAAAACCTAATTAAAAAATATAATTATCCTAATCAACCAATTAACCTAATTAAAATGCTAAGAAACAATTATCCAAAAAAATATCAAAATAATATTAGAAAAGAAAATAATGGCAAAAATGAGCAAATGGGGTCCAGGCCCTGTACAGGGTGTACCCAGGAAGCAAAACGTGTGGGCTTTAGGTCCATAAGGCCATTAAAAATTACATCATGGCAAAGGAAGGTGTAGCGTGAAATTGTAGGGTATTAGCAGCGATGGGTTCAAGTCCATGGAAGCCAAGCCCAATCTGGTTCAATTTTTAATATATTAATATTACTCTTCATATTACTCTACCGTGCAATTATGTCGATAAGCATTTTGGCTTTCTAAAATTTTCAAGAGGACCATTTCTTGAAGGAAATTTTTTGAACAATAAAAGTTAAATATATGATATTTAGAAGGACCAAAATCATATTTAACACTATTTTTTATAACTACATATATTTTTTATATTTTTTAATATATTAATATGACTCTTTATATTACTCTACCCGTGCGAATGCAAGTAAAATAGAAATGTTTGATGGGTCAAATCTGTTTCGTCAGCGGTAACGATTTATGTCATCGACGAACATGTATCTATTGATTCCATCAAGAAGATTGTAGTTTATTATCCGTCTATCAATTATAAATATGTCGCACTCAATATTAGAAAAGACCAAAAATATGACTAAATATGACTAAATATTAAATATGACTAAATATGACCAATTGTAGTTAATTATAAATATGACTAAATATTAAATATGAGATATTTAAAAGGACCAAAAATATATTTAACACTATTTTTTATACCTACATATATTTTATATATTTTTTAATATATTAATATGACTCTTCATATTACTCTACCCGTGCGAATGCAAGCAAAGTAAACATGTTTGACAAGTCAAATCTATTTTGTCAGCTGTAATATCCCATATTCCCTTAAATGCTCAATTAGTTGTCAGTTGAGATCAATTGAGTACCTGTGTACTATATCTTTTGTTAGTTGTAACAATTAGAGCTCCTTTATGCTCTAAATGTTGTCAATTGGGACCAATAGAGTAACCAGTGAACTCTGAAGGGATTAATTATTAATAAAGAGACAGACCAATATTAATAAGTACAATAGAGGACATTTTTGGTAACATTAATAATTGGTCAATTGGTGTTGGAAGATGAAATATCAATTGGGATATTTTGATTACTACTTAATATTATATATTATATATATTATATATGTAATGTATTATGTGTGGTAAAGGATAAGAAGAAGTAGGTAAGGGAGGAAGAGAGATATCAGAAGGAAAAGAAAGAGAAGAAGGAAGAGAAAAAGGAAGAAGAGAAGAAGAAGAAAAGAGAAAGAAAATGGAAAGCTCATGAAGAGCATGTTCATCAACACCATCATCTCAACTTCATCATCACCAACTTCATCTTCTTCTTCTACTAGGTGAGTTCTTAGATAGTTTTAGCCTTTGGGGGAAAATAATCTATATTTGTGGGGTTAGGGTTTGTGTGAATTTGTGATAAACTTGTTGTGTTCATACTTCCTATCCGTGCTATGTGTTGATATCATGTTGATTGTTGTGGAAAAATCATGTTATATGAAAATTGTAGGCAAAAATGGTATATGGAAAGGAAAATAAAAGAGGAGTTAATTAAGGAAAGAAGTTACTGAGAGAATTAATGGAAATTGGAATTTTTCCCATTTTTTAAGGTGTTAACCGGTTAACACTATTTTTTATACCTACATATATTTTATATATTTTTTACTATATTAATATGACTCTTCATATTACTCTACCCGTGCGAATGCAAGCAAAGTAAACATGTTTGACAAGTCAAATCTATTTTGTCAGCTGTAATATCCCATATTCCCTTAAATGCTCAATTAGTTGTCAGTTGAGATCAATTGAGTACATGTGTACTATATCTTTTGTTAGTTGTAACAATTAGAGCTCCTTTATGCTCTAAATGTTGTCAATTGGGACCAATAGAGTAACCAGTGAACTCTGAAGGGATTAATTATTAATAAAGAGACAGACCAATATTAATAAGTACAATAGAGGACATTTTTGGTAACATTAATAATTGGTCAATTGGTGTTGGAAGATGAAATATCAATTGGGATATTTTGATTACTACTTAATATTATATATTATATATATTATATATGTAATGTATTATGTGTGGTAAAGGATAAGAAGAAGTAGGTAAGGGAGGAAGAGAGATATCAGAAGGAAAAGAAAGAGAAGAAGGAAGAGAAAAAGGAAGAAGAGAAGAAGAAGAAAAGAGAAAGAAAATGGAAAGCTCATGAAGAGCATGTTCATCAACACCATCATCTCAACTTCATCATCACCAACTTCATCTTCTTCTTCTACTAGGTGAGTTCTTAGATAGTTTTAGCCTTTGGGGGAAAATAATCTATATTTGTGGGGTTAGGGTTTGTGTGAATTTGTGATAAACTTGTTGTGTTCATACTTCCTATCCGTGCTATGTGTTGATATCATGTTGATTGTTGTGGAAAAATCATGTTATATGAAAATTGTAGGCAAAAATGGTATATGGAAAGGAAAATAAAAGAGGAGTTAATTAAGGAAAGAAGTTACTGAGAGAATTAATGGAAATTGGAATTTTTCCCATTTTTTAAGGTGTTAACCGGTTAACACTATTTTTTATACCTACATATATTTTATATATTTTTTAATATATTAATATGACTCTTCATATTACTCTACCCGTGCGAATGCAAGCAAAGTAAACATGTTTGACAAGTCAAATCTATTTTGTCAGCTGTAATATCCCATATTCCCTTAAATGCTCAATTAGTTGTCAGTTGAGATCAATTGAGTACCTGTGTACTATATCTTTTGTTAGTTGTAACAATTAGAGCTCCTTTATGCTCTAAATGTTGTCAATTGGGACCAATAGAGTAACCAGTGAACTCTGAAGGGATTAATTATTAATAAAGAGACAGACCAATATTAATAAGTACAATAGAGGACATTTTTGGTAACATTAATAATTGG
Source organism: Lathyrus oleraceus (assembly GCF_024323335.1). Classification (NCBI taxonomy): domain Eukaryota; kingdom Viridiplantae; phylum Streptophyta; class Magnoliopsida; order Fabales; family Fabaceae; genus Lathyrus; species Lathyrus oleraceus. The sequence continues at coordinate 223,122,432 of NC_066582.1, forward strand.
TCAATTGGTGTTGGAAGATGAAATATCAATTGGGATATTTTGATTACTACTTAATATTATATATTATATATATTATATATGTAATGTATTATGTGTGGTAAAGGATAAGAAGAAGTAGGTAAGGGAGGAAGAGAGATATCAGAAGGAAAAGAAAGAGAAGAAGGAAGAGAAAAAGGAAGAAGAGAAGAAGAAGAAAAGAGAAAGAAAATGGAAAGCTCATGAAGAGCATGTTCATCAACACCATCATCTCAACTTCATCATCACCAACTTCATCTTCTTCTTCTACTAGGTGAGTTCTTAGATAGTTTTAGCCTTTGGGGGAAAATAATCTATATTTGTGGGGTTAGGGTTTGTGTGAATTTGTGATAAACTTGTTGTGTTCATACTTCCTATCCGTGCTATGTGTTGATATCATGTTGATTGTTGTGGAAAAATCATGTTATATGAAAATTGTAGGCAAAAATGGTATATGGAAAGGAAAATAAAAGAGGAGTTAATTAAGGAAAGAAGTTAGAATTAATGGAAATTGAAATTTTTCCCATTTTTTGAGTGGTTAACCGGTTAACATTGAAACAGAATTTGTCAGCAGTGGGGTTCGAACCCAAGACCTCCTTGAAACTGTACATGCCTTACCACTAAGCTAGAGAGGTTGTTGTTGAATACTTATGCAATGAATAAATATTAATCTAAATCTTGATTAAGATAGATTAATGAATTAATTGAGCATTATAGCTCCGTTTTGGATGCGGACGGATGCATTAGTAAGATATGAAAAAGGCTATTATTATAATATCATATTATAGTATATTATGTGTCTTATAAATTAAATGAATTATATTTATGATGGGTGTTAAACATGGTTGATATGGTTGATTGTGAAATAACATGACTAAAGATAACGTAAAGGACTATTATTATTGTTCCATGTTATAAAATAGTATGTGATTTATAAATGCCATGAATTTTATCATGATGAAATTAAATATTGTTGTTATGTGGAAGGTGAAATAACACGATTAAAAACCTTACAAAGACGAGTGAGGAAACTTAGAAGAATAATTTGATTAATAACCTAGAAAGATAATCTAGGTTATGGAACATGTGAGATGCATGTATGAGAATACGGTATTCATTCGTACGACGCTTATGTGAGGTCGTGGACGAATTGTTGCCATGATTGAGAATGAGACGCATTGTATGGAACATGCCATGTTATTATTTGTGTATTATTATTATTTGTGTATTATGGTGAATGAAGTCACCTATGATTGATGAATTTGTTATGGTTCGTGGAACCAATGTTTTGTGGAACCGATCATGTATTCAGAATGTGTGTTTTCTGTGATGGTACACATCTCTATTGGTATGCTTAAACGTGTAAGCATTGGGATGTGGGACCAATGATTCGAGTCTCAATTGGGTTTGAGCCCCAACCATGGCGGACATGGGGGAAAGGTGGACACCTAAGTGGGTTAGAGTCCCATACGGTGAAAGATACTCAAAGTGGGTTAGAGTCCCATACGAGTGATGGTTCTTAAAAGTGGGTTAGAGTCCCATAGGGGAACCTGATATCCACCGCGAAAGTCGAATCATACGGACATGCGTGAACCAAGCCTTGGCCTAGACGTAGGTCCGGTTGGGGATCGATGTTGCGTGAATCTGAATAATGATCGTGGTTGAGTTATGAGAACTCAGATGCATGTTGTCATACAATTGCGAGATAGTTCCCCATCGCTCAAGTCTTCGTTCCCTTGTTGACTTGAGTTGGATATGAGTTGAACATTGATTAGAACCCTGTAGAGCCGAGTGGACCCATAGGATAGGAGAAATCACTGAGATTATTATCTCATCCCATTATTGTTGTTATTTTTCAGGTATTCTTTACAGGTTGAATCTAAGAGAAATTGTTATGGATGTTTCAAGGGTTGCTGTTCATCATAATCTTCCGCTGTGGAGTTGTGTGTGTAAGACCCCAATTTTGGGCCCTAAGATCCCTCATGGCCCATAACATTCATATCATAACCTCAAGGATCACTGCATGCCCTAGCTTTTCCTCCTAGTGGGTAGATTGCCTTGTGGTTTGTTTCTTGATCACCAAGCACACTTTGCATTTGTATATTCTTGCTTTTCATATGTTTACTAACCAAAAAGTACAAAAATATTGTCAGTCTAACCTTGTTGCTTGCAGTTGAAGCAATCATCAGCAATTAGGTCAAAGACAGTCAATAGTCAGTCAAAGCAATGGATGGTGGCCATTCTTGCAGAATTTGGGCACCATGATCAATAATCAAGAGTTCATACATCTTGGGACATCATTTGAAGTCAAATTCTCAAGGAATTAGGGTTTGGAATTCATCAGAAGAAGTTCAATCATCCAAAACCCTAGAACAGTCAAACTTGGTCAACAGTTGATTTAATCAGTGATTGGATGGATAGAATTGATCTGAAGGAGTTCATTCCTGCTTGTATAAGCCTCATCTATCATGTTCAACCTCATCATGGAAGAAAATCAAGTCAATCAGAAATTTTCCAGAAATAGAAAGTGGACCTGTAATTTCAACTGCCAAAAATGGAAACTTCTTGATCTTAAACTTACATCATGATACAAGCTCCAAATGAATTTTTGCCCAACATGAAAGTTGAAGATCTTGTCTTCCCATTTTCAAAAAGTCCAAGAACTCTCAAATCCCATGTGTGGTTGTCAAGATATGATCAAATCATTTTCACCAATTTTTGAACTTCAACAAGCCATATCTCTCAAACCATAAGGCCAAATTTGGTGGGGTTTTTTCCTACAAACCACATTTTTCATCCTCTTTCCAAAAATATAAATTTCATGACCTAAAACCTTGCCAATCAAAATGGCATTTTTGGACCTTTCTCATTTAAATTCAAAGTTTGACCAAACTTTGACTTTTTGAGTTTTTGACTTTTTCTTGATTTGGTCAATTGGGAAATGTTCCATACATCATTTGTGATTTGCTCCAAACCCTAAACCATCATCATATCACCATTTTCCTACCATTTTGGACCAAGGTACAAAGTTGGCATTTTTATGCATTTTGGTTCATTGAGCAAAAAACCAGTACAGCATGCTAGTACAGAATAAAAACAGCAAAGCATGATGGTCTGTATGCAGCCTGTAGCAGGCCCAAAAACGTGCAAGATACACCCTCCATCACTCACTTATGCATAATTAGCAAAATAGCAAATGGGGCATTTTGAACTAAACCAAGTTACAATACCATTAGCAGACCTTAAGCAGATGATATAAAGCATTTCTTCTGGACATTTGAACCCTAGGGATTGCAGCCACAGACAAAATATTCTCACCTTCACACTTTGCATTTTTTGGCATAAGAGATTTTTCAGCACAAACCATCAAAGACCTTCGAACAATCTTCATCATTCCTTCACTTGGACACAATTTGGAAGCATTCTTGGACTTCTTTTCCTGACTGAAACCACAGTATCAAACTCTGTTTTCTTCAAGCTATTTCAATGGCAGATCGTGACTCCCTCAACTCCAAGCATTCTTGAGCTTAAATAGCTTCATCCTCCATCATTGCAAGGCCAAGGGAACTTCTGTTTGCACTCAAACTCACTCAATAACACTGCACTTCGATTTTCACCAAATCAAGTAAGTAATTTATCTTCCCTTTTTGCCATGCCATACTATGTTTGTGAAAGATCCTTGGATGCTGATTCTAGAATGCTTTGTCTTGTTTGAAATGATGCCCTCATGAGGGAGAAATATGAATTTCTTTTTTTATGTCAAAATGCATTTTCATTCGATTTGTTCTGCTTGCATTAGTTTGATGAGTTTTGATGTTATATCCTTGTTGCCTATTGTTTGATGATGCTGTTGGTATGCTAGATTTTGGATTTAGGGCATTTTGAAATTTCGATCTGCATATTATTGATGAAGCCATGTTGTTGTTAAAACCCTTATACTTCGTCCATGAAATCCAGCTCATGTATGTTGTTTTACTGTTTGTTATTTGAGCATCATGAGTGTGTGTTGCCATGTGGCTTCCATATTGTTTAAATTCCTGCATGATGATGAAATTGGATGATGATATACTATGCTGTTTGAAACCAAACACTCTGACCAGAATTCTTCTTGTTTGCTGTTGTTTTGGTTGTTTATAATTTTGCGTGAAGAACCTTGTTTACCATGCCAAGTGGTTTTGTGTTGATGTTGGTGATACCATGTTGAACACCATGCTGTGTGTTGCTATTGATTAATGATGCTTCATGATGATATTTCATGGCCATGATTTTTGTTTGATACTGTTGTTTATGTGTTGGTGATTTAAATGATGAGCATGGATAATGATAGTGAATGCTGCTCATGTTAAACCTTGTCCTGTCCAGATTTTTCTCAAGATTTTTTTGGTTTGTTGTTAATAATGCATAATGATGTTGTTTAGCTACCATGAGGATTGCCATGATGGAATTTCAATTGATGATGATTACATGTATGATGAACATAGGCTGCTATTTTGAAACCTTAAGCTGTACAGGATTTCCCATGAGCATGTTTGTTCTAATGTTGTTTGATGTTGTTGATGCTTGCTTGAAGACACCATGAACTTGATGCATAAACTCTGCTTGCCGTATGAACATTGCCAAGCCATGCTAATTAAACCCTGTTGCTGTTTTGAACTTGGCCCAGAAATCCATTGGTTTGTGGCTGTTACGTGTGGGTTGTGGCTACTTGTTTGTTGCATAATTGTTCTGTTATATGCTGCTGTCCATTTGATGTTGTTTGATCGATCGCTTGAAGCAGAACATGAATACAATGCTGTTTCTAAAACCCTGTTGCTACACATTGCCAAATGCTACGCTACATTGCTGCTGTTTTGTTTGGTTCGATGATGATGCATATGCCATGCTGTCTACTTGATGCTGTTATTCATGATTCGATGCTGAAACCATGTTGCTGCTTGTTTGAAACTCTAGGAACATGTCCAGAAATCCACCTTGATTCATATTATGCTTGTTTGTGTTGAATGCTGTTTGTTTATTTCATTTGGTTACATGTTGATGAATGCATACCATGCTGCTGTTTTGCTATTCTAATATGCCCAGTTTTTCCATGGTTAATGTTTGGTTGTTGTTGGTCAATACTGCATGATGATGATGTTTCGTGCCATGATGGATCTTTGATGCTGTTTGTTGGTTGTTGTTCATGAACATGAGTTTGAAGTTTGCCTTGGCTGCATAAACCCTTAAGAAACCCTAGCAGCATTTTTCCAGAAAGAAAACAAATGTGATTGGCTGTTGTTGTTGTTTGGCTGCGTGCTACACTGTTCCATTGGCTAGTGGCCAATCAAAATATTTCGTTGCATTTTGCCAAAACACACCGTTTTGATTAATGAGGGGTTAATTACCAGTTTGCCATCGTTGACCCAATGTTTGACTTGTTATCCATGCATTTTGTTCATTTTCCATTCAAATATCACCCAACTTCCACAATTCATTTCTTGCTCAGATTAAATCCAAAAATTATGAAATTTTTTCCATCATGATCACAAATGAGTCTAGAATTTAATTGTGAATTTTAATTAATTTTCCATTGGTTGGTTTTTAATTGATAATTATTTTCTCAACATGTGTGCATGAATGATACCCTTGGCCATTTCAATTGTGAAATACTCATGTTATATCCAATGAGCCTGAAATTTTTTGTGGTGAAACTAGACACATTGACCTTCATTTCCATATAAAGTTTGTGCATTTATCATTTGTGGATTGAGAGTTATGATTTTCTGAAGTTATGTGTTACATTTGGTGCTATGCCATGATCATGTATTTTCCCAATTTTTGTTCACATGCTTCCTCTTATCCAAATCACTTGAAACTTTGCATGAATGATCCCTTGCATGTCTAATTGATGTATGAATTTTCTTGGAATTAATCTTGCTGTTTTCCATTTGATTGTGAATTTTCTCCCATATTTGGTCATTTGTTGACTTTTTGTGCTATGCCTTGCCAAATCTTTTGTGAAATTCTCAAATCTTATTGTATGATCATGAAATTTCATATGTGATAACTAGACACCTCAAGCTTTGCATTGGTGTTAATCTCATTCATTTCTCTTCTGTTTTCAAATTGATATGATTTTTTGAAGTTGACCCATGCTTGTTGACTTTCACCATGCTTACTTGAATTTGGTTTGACTTCATGATTTTTGTTGACTGCCTTCCTCTCATCCAAATGCCATGAAGTTTGACATGTATACCATGTTAGATATTAGGATTGAGTGTGATTTATTTCATAATTTTTGGGATTGTTTGAGTTGACTTTTGAATGAAGTCTTTTCTGTTGACTTTTGTATGCTTCTCTTGCCATGCTTTGCATCCTTTTGCATATGAAATGACCATGATGCATGATATAAGTTTGAATCCAATTGAGAATGCTTCTTGAATGTTCAAACTTGGTTTAGGTTGACTTTTTCTTGCTGCCTTGACTTTTTCTTCCATCTTTGACCCTAGGCTAGTCCTAGTGGTCTTCTAAGCTTATGTTGAGTTCATCTGTTTCAGGTTGAGCACCAATGCCCCAAAGACCTTTCAATTTTGATTGAGTTGGTTTGTTTATCATGTGCTAACATTTGTTTTGTAGGTGACTCATATGCTTGAGTCTTTGTGCCTTGCACAATTGGTCCCTCTGTGGTTGACTACTGGTTCATTTCCTTTTGATTTTGACTGTTGACTTGTTTACTAATGAGTTTGACTTTTGCAGGTACTTTAGTTGCTTAAGTTCTCTGAACTTGCTTGCTTTGCTTTTTAGCATTTGCTTTGAGGTATAAACCTTTTTTCTTCATGTAGTCTGGAGACCCGGTCTGTTATTTGACCGGGCAAACTGTCTGAAGTCCTCCTTAAGAGGCAATGCCTGTGTGTGTTTAAAATTGTCCTAAGCAGGAAAAGTCCTTCAAGTAAGGCAATTGGTGGAAGGTAGGGATAAGCAATCTATCCCCCACTATTCAGTGTGTCCTCTCTTTGCTCCCGTTACATGGTTGAAGCATTGAGATAAATACCCAAGATCTAATCGAGTCATATAAAGGGGAAAGAGTTCCATCTTTCTGAACTCCCCCACTTTTTATTTGATGCTCTCTCTTATCTGAGATTGAAGCAATGAGGCACACCCCTCATTCTCCTTTTCATCTGCTTCACCTGAGTCCCTCAATGGCCAGGTTAAGAGCAACCTTCACCCATTACAGTGGACTTTCAAAGTCAAACCCTCTTGTGTGAGCCCCCAATTGTTTGGCTATAGAGTGTGCTGTTTGATATTCATTGCTTGATTGATTGCTTCATATGCACTTGTTTGCCTGTATGTTATGCATCTATCATCATCATCAATTGCCATTAATGCATGATCATCTCATTTATCTTTGTGATGCTATCATTGTTGTTTGCCCATTGAGGACAATTGTAAGTCCATTGCTTTGGCATTTGCTCCTGTGATATGGAAGGATAGAGTGTAAGACCTCATTGGTCACTCATATCTTCTGTTTTATCTGTTTGTATGGGAGGATACAGTTATAAGTCCCTGTAAGCTGGCATCTGTTATCCTGTGATCATAATTTGATCTGTTTGATTTGTATGTGAGGTTGCAGTTATAAGTCCCTGTAAGTTGGCATCTGCTTTCCTGTGATCATAGTTTGTTCATCTGTTTGTGTGAGAGGTTGCAATTATAAGTCCCTGTAAGTTGGCATTTGCATTCCTGTGATCATGTTGTTGCTTTTGTTCTTGTATGTGAGGATCCATTGTAAGTCCCTGCAATGTGGCATTGGTATTCCTAGGACCATACTGTGGAGTTAACCTAAGTCCAGACAGATTGGCAGTTGACTTCCATATTTCATCTTTGTTTTTCTTTTGAGGAGATTAGTGTAAGTCCATTGAGTGGCATCTGATATCCATTTCTGTTTTAGGAGACTGGTGTAAATCCATCTATTGGTATCCGGTATCCGCTTTTATTTCTTTGCCTGTGGAGATTAGTGTAAGTCCATTGAGTGGCCTCTGATATCCCGTTTTGTTTTAGGAGATTGGTATAAGCCCAGTGATTGGCATCCGATATCCGCTTTTGCTTGCTTTGTTTGTTTGTTATTATCCATTGCTACTCCAAAGGACACACTTGAATCATCTGCTATATGATTTCAAGAAGTGAACCTTCTAAGAAGTTTTACTTTCCATCTTCATCCATTCATCATTCATTATGTCTTAGAACCTTTTCACACTCTTGACTTTCAAACTTGACATAAGTGTTGTGCAAACATCTTCATGTTTTCAAACTAAAAACCTGGACCTCAAGTCCTTGACTTTTTTCAAACTCCATTTCATAATACTTCTTTCCAATCAATCTTAATCATACTTTGACTTCATTTTCATAATCACAATCAATTAACATCACTCATTCACTTGTTTTGGCTCTGTCCATTGTTAATCTTTTCATGCATTAGCCATAGGCTTCAATTATCATTGTGGTTGATGTAAATCTTGCCTATCCTTAGTGAGTCGACAGTAAGACTTCCGTACTTCAAACAGGGCTAACCCCTCTAGTACGTCGAAGCTATCCTCGCATGGTGGATGTTGTTTTTGGTCGAGTGTTCTCCCATTGATAATGAAAAGCCTCAGTGCTTGTGTTTAAAACTGAATCCACCAACTTTTGGAAATCTTTTAGCCGAACTACGGCGTTCTGATCCTTACCTTTGATGGAAGGTACGTAGGCAACGGGTTCATCCGTTCGAACCCAATACCTAATAAAAATGTATATTCTTTTCTCATCATCCCAATCATGTTTGCACAATGTTTATGTCATAACAAATAACAATATTTCATAACAAGTGTGAAAAGGGCTCCCTAGGAGTACCTAGGACGTAGTGGGTGCCTAACACCTTCCCATTGCGTAATTTACCCCTTACCCAGACTCTCTGATCTTTTTATTAGTTTTCTACGTGTAAAACTTCTTAGGCTTTTGTTCGCTTTTTAGCCAATCCTTTGGATAAATAAAAGTGCGGTGGCGACTCGAAAATTTCACGTATCTCTTAGCTTATGATTTAATCGATAGATCATATAGCGACGAATACACCGCTACAGAAAAGTGGCGACTCTGCTGGGGAAGTAACATCACCCGAATCCCTGGTGGTATTGCCTACTTTTCACCCTTGTTGTGCTATATTGTTATTCTTTATCTGACATATTTTTGTACAATTTGGGATGAATGTATTGATTGTAATGTGTGAATTGCTTGATATACATTTGCTGTTTGCTTTGGTGATCTGTGAGATGAGTTTTATACCCGAACTCGAGTGCTCTCTAGGATAGGAGAATGGCATAGTCTTGTCGACTGGTGTGGAGTAGTCCTTAGCCAGTTGACTTGCGAGTCCATTCACTTGGTGGAGGTCATGTTGAACTAATAATGTCACACAAGTTATTTGTGGTTAGACATTATTCTTTCAATCATGTTCCGCAGAAGCCAAGGACCTTAGTTTACCAAACCCATCTTGGCCTATTTTTAGGACCGTAGTGCGGAGGTCGTTCAGATGTCAGTTCTGATACGATTGTTACGCGATACTACACTCATAAAAGTTTCTCTTGAGAATATTCTTGGAATACGAGTATTCGTTCCTCCGATAATATTCGAAAGATGGAACGATGATTATGGGAACCTCTGATAGAACATGTCTGGCAGGTTTAAACCCTAGTACACTCCCTTTGGGTGGTTCTTAACCGAGACTCCATGCTCGTGACTCTCAACAAACCCGTGATTCGTGGTTGAGTCGTTCAAACATTGTTAATATCAATGGATCCCGGATCAGGTGTAAAACCTAAGATCCACCAAAGCGGCTGGTTGATATTAAGAATGTTAGAGCCGGTTCATGTACCGTTAATATCAATGGAACTTGGGTGTCGATAAGGTGAAAACCTAAATCCACCAAAATGGATGATTGATATTAGGGATACATAGAGCTTTCCCACGACCTTTGTTTGGTGTGCTTTGTTTGATCCTTGAGTGTGTTTGTTGCATTCATGCATTCACGCATTCATCCGCATTCATGTCATCAAAAGAGAAAATTTTCAAGGAACTTAAAGGGTTATTTGCAAAATTTTCAGACATGGAAAGACCGAAAAGGCACACAAAGAAGTACAGCTTCAAGCAGCCCGATGTAAAAGAGTTAAGGAATCTGACATCGTATGTATTAGATCCCTTGGGTTTCAAGGCTCGCTATGGGAAGCTTCTGCCGCTGTTGACCACTCAAGTGGATGAGGGATTGATGAGCACTCTTGCTCAGTTCTATGATCCGCTCTATCATTGCTTCTTATTTCCGGACTTCCAGTTATTGCCGACTTTGGAAGAATACTCTCACCTTATTGGGATTCCTATTCTGGATCAAGTGCCGTTCAGTGGCCTAGAGAGTATTCCATCTGCTCGAGAGATTTCCAGCTTGTTGCACATAGATGAAGATCTGATTAGAGCTAATCTGACTACCAAAGGCGGAATTCAGGGTTTTCCTTCCGAGTTCCTCATTGCCCAAGCTACCTTTTATGGGAAGGCCATGAGTGAGGATGCCTTTGAGGCTCTGTTTGTGTTGCTCATCTATGGGTTGGTGCTATTTCCCAACTTCGACAAGTTCGTCGACATGAATGCCATTAGGATCTTCTCAGTTCTTAATCCGGTTCCGACATTGTTGGGTGATGCGTATGTCTCCATGCATCTAAGGAATATGAAGAATGGAGGAGTCATTGTCTGCTGTCTACCCCTGCTGTACAAGTGGTTTATTTCGCACTTGCCGCAGACAGTTGCTTTCAAGGAGAACAAGGGATGTCTACGGTGGTCTCAGAGACTCATGTCTCTCACCAATGATGATATCACCTGGTATGATCGCGTGTACGATACCGTCCAGATCATCAACTCTTGTGGTGAGTTCCCCAATGTGCCTCTTCTTGGTACATGTGGTGGGATCAGCTACAACCCTGCGCTTGCACGTCGTCAGCTTGGGTTCCCCCTAAAGGATAAACCCCATAACATTCTGTTAGAAGGTGTATTCTTTCAGGAGGGTAAAGATCCCCAAGGTCTGAAAGCCAGATTTATCCGCGCTTGGCGCAATATCTGTAAGAAGAGTAGGAACGAGTTGGGTCCAAAGAACTGCATTGCTTTGGAGCCATACACCTCTTGGGTCAGACAGAGGGCTGCTACCTACTTGATGCCATATGATCATCCAAGACCTACACTGTTGGATGTGGCTGGGCCTTCAACCCTCCCTACCCAACGTGTAGAGGATTTGAGAGAAGAAGACCTTTCGCGTGCCTGGATCCGTGAGAGGGAGGAATTGCTGCAGCAGCTCAAGGAGAAGGATGCTATGATTGAATTTCTCGAGCACCGAGTGATCGATGATCCGAACGACACTTGGACTTCTCTGCTTCCTCAGTCTTCCAGATTCTGGAAAAGGAAGTATGATCAACTTGCAAAGGAGAAAGCTGATATGGAGGCCGCCTATGAGAGAGAGATCAAGAAGTTGTGCACTTCTCGTCTTCCAGCATCCCGAGCTAATAGGGATCCATAGGATGTCATTTACCTTTTCTCTTTGTATTGAATCAAGAATGCTGTACTTCTTTGTCTCAATATATTTGAATGAAATATTTTCCATGAGCAAATAAAATGTTTAAATATTCAAAATATTGCAAAGACACCCTAAGGGTTCCTTGAAAATCAAAGCATTTGCACAAGCATTTCATGCATCATTCTTGCATAAACAGGTACCCATTTTTCTGGTCTTCCGGTTCTAACATCTGCTCTTCATTTATTTTGAAGACAAGCTGACTCACCGGTATTATACGAGAGTCAACTCCGCCAGAATCATGGAGCAGTTGGAACAAGAGAACCAGAGTCTGAGAGATGAAGTCGCCAGACTTGGCGCTCTGATGGAGCAACTTCTTGCTGCTCAGAATCAGCCTGCTCCTCAGCCAGCAACTCCCGTTCAGCGGACGGTAATATCAGAGATAGCTACTTCATCGGTGCCTGTCAGTGCCCAGCAGCCAAATGCCATGCCTCCCGGTTTTCCTTGGGGGATGCCTCCTGGCTTTATGCCCGATCTGCCAGCTCCTACATTCGCTCAAATGCCGGCATCTAGCCCGGTCCCTATTCCTGTTCCTCCTGTCGTGCATACCATGCCTAGGGTAGACGACACCATTTATCACTCTGAAGCGTCTGAGGGCTCAGATGTTCACGAGAAAATGGATGCAATGAACGATCAATTCCTCGAGCTGAGAAAGGAATTGAGAACTCTCAGAGGCAAAGATCTCTTCGGCAAGTCAGCAGCCGAACTTTGTCTAGTTCCCGGTGTTAAGATACCAGTCAAATTCAAGGTCCCAGACTTTGAGAAGTATAAAGGGAACACTTGTCCTTTGGCACACCTGGTCATGTATGCCAGAAAGATGTCCACGCAGACCGACAACGATCAACTCTTGATCCACTACTTCCAAGACAGTTTGTCTGGTGCTGCTCTCCGTTGGTATATGAGTCTGGACAGCGTCAACATCCGCTCTTTCAACGATCTTGGCGAAGCTTTCGTCAAGCAATATAAATACAACGTTGACATGGCGCCTGACAGAGATCAACTCAGGTCTATGTCACAAAAGGACAAAGAGACGTTCAAGGAGTACGCCCAGAGATGGCGTGAGCTGGCAGCTCAAATCACTCCACCATTAGAAGAGAAGGAGATGACCAAGATCTTTCTGAAGACTCTTGGGTCATTTTACTATGAGAGAATGGTGGCCAGCGCTCCCTCTGATTTCACTGAGATGGTGAATATGGGGATGCGTCTTGAAGAAGGTGTCCGAGAAGGACGATTGGCTAAAGACGATGGTTCTTCCTCTAAGCGGTATGGAGCGTTTAAGAGGAAAGAAGGTGAAGCGCATGCTGTGCAGTCTCAGCCAAAACATAGAAGACCCTCTGTTCAGAGGAAGCCTGCACGACATTCTGGTCATCAGCACCAGGTGGCTCACGTAGCGCCTGTTTTCAAAGATAACACTCCTCAACGTCAGCAATATCAACCTCAACAGTATCAACATCAACAACAATATCAGCAACCACAGTATCAACAACAAGCTCGTCCGCAGCAACAGGCTTACCAGCCTCGTGGAAATACGAGTAATCAAGCGAACACAGGTTATGAAAGGAAGAAGATCAGTTTCGATCCAATTCCGATGTCGTACGCAGAGTTGTATCCCTCTCTGATAGAGCGGAAGTTGGTTTCTCCCAGAGATCCTCCGGCTATACCGGCCAACCCTCAGTGGTGGTATAAGCCTGACCAACATTGTGTCTACCACTCTGGCGCTCCGGGCCATGACATTGAGAATTGCCTCCAGCTGAAGACTAAGGTTCAAGACCTTATGAGAAGCGGAATTCTGAGTTTTGAAGACTCCAACCCGAATGTCACCAGGAACCCATTGCCTTCGCATGGAAAATCTGTGAATATGATCCAGGAGGACCTTGGGAAATACAAGGTGAAGTACGTCAGTCATATCCGGCAGTCATTGGTTGGATTACATAAGATGTTGTGTCAGCACAGCTATTTGAAGCATAACCATGACCAGTGCCGCGTCTGTTCCGTCAACCGCTTGGGTTGTGACCAAGTACGCTGTGAACTTCAGAAGTTGTTGAATGAGGGTACCATTGAGATTCTCCAGAATCGCAATGTTGATGTTGTTGAGCCCGAAGTGAGTGTCATCTCCCCGGTGTTCAAATTGCCTGAGCCCGTTGTTATTCGCTACAATAGCAACAAGCCTAAGGCTTCACCTGCTTTGATTATCAAGCCAGCCGGCCCTGTGCCGTATTCATCCGATAAGGCTGTACCTTTCAGATACAATCCTGTTGCTGTCCAGGATGGGGTTGAGGTACCTCTGTCGTCTACTTCCGTGACCACTATCGCTGATGTTAGTGGGTTGACCCGCAGTGGTCGTGTCTTTTCTGCACCAGCAAAGGCTACCGCTTCTGACACCGTTGTGCGCCCTGTAGGGAATGCAGTGAATGTTCAGAATCCGGCACTTGATGTTGCCAAACCCTCCTCCTCCGTACCAAAGACTCCCATTTCTTCAGTTGTTGGCCCGGGTGGCATTATTGATGAAGAATCTGATGAGATGCTGAGGCTCATCAGAAAGAGCGAGTACAACATTGTAGACCAGCTTCTACACACGCCCTCCAAGATCTCCATTCTTTCTCTATTGCTAAATTCAGAGCCTCATCGGGAATCTCTGCAGAAAGTCTTGGATCTGGCGTATGTCGATCACGACGTCACCCTGGAACAATTCGATAGCATTGTTGCAAACATTACTGCTTGCAACACTTTGAGCTTTTGTGACGCTGATCTCCCTGAGGAGGGAAGAGACCACAACATGGCCTTACATATATCTATGAATTGCAAATCTGATGCAATGTCCAATGTGTTGGTGGACACTGGATCGTCCCTAAATGTATTGCCAAAATCCACACTCTCACGATTGTCATATCAAGGTCCTCCTATGAGGCAGAGTGGGGTTGTTGTTAAAGCTTTTGATGGGTCGCGCAAGACCGTGATTGGGGAAGTTGACCTCCCAATCAAGATCGGACCAAGTGATTTCCAAATTACTTTCCAAGTAATGGATATCCACCCATCTTACAGCTGTCTCTTAGGCAGACCATGGATTCACGAGGCTGGCGCCGTGACATCCACCCTACACCAGAAGCTGAAGTTTGTGAAAAACAAGAAATTGGTTGTAGTAGGGGGAGAAAAGGCTCTCCTGGTCAGTAATCTGTCTTCTTTCTCGTACATTGATGCAGAGGATGAAGTTGGAACTCAGTTCCAAGCTTTATCTATTGATAAACCAATCGAGAAGAAGTCTCCTTCATTCACTTCCTACCGTGATGCAAAGCTGGTCATTGAATGTGGTGCAGTTGCTGGATTAGGGAAAGTGCTTGAACTTGAAGATAATCGATCCCGGGCTGGCATTGGCTTTGGTTCTGGGGCATGCAATGAGCAAGGTCTGTTCACCAGTGGAGGATTCATCCATGCTGATCAACCTGCAGAAGACGAAGCTGCTGCTATCATTGAAGAAGAAGATGCAGAAGACTTGGACAATTTTGTTATTCCTGGTGGTGTCTGCCACAATTGGGTCGCTGTGGATGTTCCTACAGTTATCCATAGATCAGAGTAATTGTTCATTTTGTTTAAAACCCTTCTCCCATGCCAAAAGGAGAAGTGATGACATTGTTGGCAAAGCATATATACAATGATATTTTCATTCAATTTTTGCATTGTCAAAACATTTGTTTTTCCTTTGTTTTCACTTTTTGCTTTTCTTTATGAAATCAGTGATCACAAAAAACCATAAAAACAAAAATAAAAGCTATAAAAGCAACATTTCTCATCTGCATAATGATTTGCTTGTTTAAAATTATGAAGTTTTTCTTAACCAAAATCATTATGCAGGTTGATCATAAAACCCATTGAACATAATGATCCAACGCCATCTCCCAACTTTGAATTCCCTGTATTTGAGGCAGAAGAAGATGACGTTGAAGAGATTCCTGATGAGATCACCCGTCTCCTTGAGCACGAAGAGAAGATCATTCAGCCGCATCTCGAAGACTTGGAAACAGTCAACTTGGGATCTGAAGATTGTGAGCGCCTGGTGAAGATTGGGGCACTTCTTGAAGGGTCTGTTAAGGAAGATTTGATCAGCTTGCTACGAGAATATTCAGATATCTTTGCTTGGTCATATGAAGACATGCCGGGTTTAGATACAGATATTGTGCAACATTTCCTGCCTTTGAAGCCTGAGTGCGTGCCTGTGAAGCAGAAGCTCAGAAGAACTCATCCAGATATGGCAGTGAAGATCAAAGAGGAAGTTCAGAAGCAAATTGATGCGGGGTTTCTGGTGACTTCGACATATCCTCAATGGGTGGCCAATATTGTGCCTGTTCCTAAGAAGGACGGAAAAGTCCGTATGTGCGTTGACTACAGAGATTTGAATAAAGCTAGCCCAAAAGATGATTTTCCTCTACCACACATTGACATGTTGGTAGACAATACAGCTAAATTCAAAGTCTTTTCCTTTATGGACGGATTTTCCGGATATAATCAAATCAAGATGGCACCAGAGGATATGGAGAAGACAACATTCATCACACCTTGGGGAACATTCTGTTATCGAGTGATGCCCTTCGGTTTGAAGAACGCCGGAGCCACGTATCAACGAGCTATGACTACCTTGTTTCATGATATGATGCACAAGGAGATAGAAGTCTATGTTGATGATATGATTGCTAAGTCCCGAACGGAAGTTGAGCATATTGAGCATTTGTTGAAGCTTTTTCAGCGTTTGAGGAAATTCCAGCTTCGTCTGAATCCGAACAAATGTACTTTTGGAGTCCGTTCCGGCAAGTTGTTGGGTTTTGTGGTAAGTGAAAGAGGTATTGAGGTTGATCCTGCAAAGGTCAAAGCAATACAAGAGATGCCCGCACCCAAAACTGAGAAGCAAGTCCGAGGTTTTCTTGGCCGCTTGAACTACATTTCCAGATTTATATCCCACATGACTGCCACATGTGCGCCAATATTCAAGCTCCTCCGGAAAGATCAGTCTCATGATTGGACCGAGGATTGCCAGAAAGCTTTCGACAGTATCAAAGATTATCTGTCTGAACCTCCGATTCTGTCTCCGCCTGTGGAAGGAAGACCTCTGATTATGTACTTGACAGTTCTTGAAGACTCAATGGGTTGTGTACTCGGTCAACAAGATGAATCAGGGAAGAAGGAGTTTGCTATATACTACCTCAGTAAGAAGTTTACTGATTGTGAGTCTCGGTACTCTATGCTTGAGAAGACGTGCTGTGCTTTAGCTTGGGCAGCTAAGCGTTTGCGCCAGTACATGATAAATCATACAACTTGGTTGATATCCAGAATGGATCCAATTAAGTATATCTTCGAGAAGCCTGCTTTAACTGGGAGGATTGCCCGTTGGCAGATGTTGTTGTCTGAGTATGATATTGAGTATCGAGCTCAGAAAGCTATCAAAGGTAGTATCTTGGCTGACCATCTAGCGCACCAGCCAATTGAAGATCATCAGTCTGTTCAGTATGACTTCCCTGACGAGGAAATTCTGTATTTGAAGATGAAAGATTGCGATGAGCCTACACTTGATGAAGGTCCAGAACCTGGTTCCAGATGGACGATGGTGTTTGATGGCGCTGTTAATCAATATGGAAATGGAATTGGGGCAGTAATTGTTAATCCCCAGGGATCGCACATTCCATTTACAGCAAGGCTAACTTTCAAATGCACGAACAATATGGCGGAGTATGAAGCCTGTATTATGGGACTTGAAGAATGCATTGATTTGAGAATCAAGTATCTTGATGTCTATGGTGATTCAGCTTTGGTTGTCAATCAGATCAAAGGTGAATGGGAGACAAATCAACCAGGTCTCATCCCATACAGAGATTATGCAAGGAGAATTTCAACTTTCTTCACAGAAGTTGAATTTTATCATATTCCTCGAGAGGATAATCGGATGGCAGATGCCCTTGCTACACTTGCTTCCATGATTGTTGTCAGATGGTGGAATGATGTCCCCAATATTACTGTGATGCGCTTGGACAGACCCGCTCACATATTTGCAATCGAAGAAGTAAAAGATGACAAGCCTTGGTACTTTGATATCAAGAATTTCCTCCAGAACCAGGTCTACCCGCCTGGGGCATCTGTGAAAGATAGGAAAACTTTGAGAAGGTTGTCAGGCAGTTTCTACCTCAGTGGTGAAGTGCTGTACAAGAGGAATTTTGATATGGTTTTGCTCAGATGCGTGGATAGACACGAAGCAAACCTGTTGATGACTGAGGTCCATGAGGGTTCATTTGGTACTCATTCCAATGGACATGCCATGGCTAAGAAGATGTTGAGAGCAGGCTACTATTGGCTGACAATGGAGTCTGACTGTTGCAAGTATGTGAAGAAATGTCACAAGTGTCAAATTTATGCGGATAAGATTCATATTCCTCCGACACTTCTGAATGTGATTTCATCACCATGGCCTTTCTCTATGTGGGGAATCGACATGATCGGCATGATTGAGCCGAAAGCGTCCAACGGACATCGTTTTATTCTCGTAGCAATTGATTACTTCACCAAATGGGTTGAAGCCGCTTCGTACGCGAATGTAACCAGACAGGTGGTTGTGAAGTTTATCAAGAATCAGTTGATTTGCCGTTATGGTGTACCAGAGAGGATCATTACTGATAATGGATCTAATCTGAACAACAAGATGATGGATGAGTTGTGCGCTGAATTCAAGATTGCACACCATAATTCCTCTCCTTACAGACCTAAGATGAATGGGGCTGTTGAAGCTGCTAACAAGAACATCAAGAGGATTATCCAGAAGATGACTGTCACCTACAAAGATTGGCATGAGATGCTGCCATTTGCTTTGCATGGATATCGTACGTCTGTACGCACTTCAACAGGGGCAACCCCTTTCTCTCTTGTTTATGGCATGGAAGCTGTTCTCCCAGTAGAGGTGGAGATCCCATCAATGCGAGTCTTGATGGAAGCCAAGTTGACTGATGCTGAATGGATTCAGAGTCGTTATGACCAATTGAATTTAATCGAAGAGAAGCGATTAACTGCCATGTGTCATGGTCAGCTATATCAACAGAGAATGAAGCAAGCATTTGATAAGAAGGTCAAGCCTCGTGTGTTCCGAGAAGGTGACCTTGTGCTCAAGAAAGTTTTGTCTTTCGCGCCCGATTCCAGGGGCAAGTGGACTCCAAACTACGAGGGTCCATATGTTGTTAAGAGAGCCTTTTCAGGCGGAGCTTTGATGCTTACAACAATGGATGGGGAGGATTTCACTCGTCCTGTGAATTCAGATGCAGTCAAGAGATACTTTGCCTAGAAAAAAAAAGTATATGCAAATGAAAAAACAAATGAAAAAACAAATGAAAAAACAGAATAGCTAGCTAAGTTGAAAACCCGAAAGGGCGGCTTAGGCAAAAATGAGCGTCTCGGTGGAAAACCCGCAAGGGTAATCCAGGCAAAAATTAGAGACTTGAAAAAAAGATATATTTGCATCCCGCTAGATTGAGTACCTCACCCTGGGGCAATCTAGGCAAAAATTAGGGATTCGGCAAGTAACTGCATCCTGACAAGACTTTCTGGTTCATCAGTCGTCATTTCGTCAGAAGATTCTCGATTCGTCGTCAACTGAAGCTTCGGATACATCGAGATTCAAGTTGGTAGAGAAAGGATCATTATGTTCAATGTAGCCCTCTTCCAATATATATCACTGATTTCAAATTTGTACAGATCTATGGAGTCTTGCCATTTGCAGACTACCATTCTATCAAATCAATTTGAGCTTTTTATCCAATTATTTGCACTCTTATTTGTTTCAATTCAACAAATGTTTTGCATGTTTTAAATTGATAAAATGTCATTGTTTTAAACAAATCAATTTTTTCAAAATTTTTGTTTTAAACAAAGTGAACATTCACAAGATTGAAAGGATACTCAAGAATATCTCAGTGCTCTCCCGAGGGCGGCATGATTCCCAACAGGTAAGACATTGGTTCATATTCCTGGTTTGGTGGTATCTTCTTTCTTCAGATCTTTGTTGGGGTTGTTCCTCAAGCAGAGTTGTTGTTGGGGTTGTTCCCCAGTACAGTCGCAAACAGAGTGTTGTTGAAGACTTCGTTTTCTCCAGCAGCAGTTCCCCCAGCATGGGTGTTTTCTTGTAGAAGTTTCGGCGATTGATGGTTTGTCATCCTGGTGCCCCGTCACTTTCTCCAGTGGGTCGTATGCCCCAGACTTTATTTGTCTCCTCAACACAGTCATGAGTACAACTGATTGATTGATACTCCCCTCGGAGTCGCGAGCAGAACTGTTATTAACAATCCCACCGGGGTTGCAAGTGGAGTTGTTACCGCTTTTCCCCATGCAGTGTGCCAGCAGGATTTGTCTGTTTCCTCAGCACGTTTGTGTTCTTTTGAAAGACTCGGTAAGTCAGTGGTTTGATACCCGGTACTTTACCTTTTCCCCGGCGAAGTCGTCTGCGGAATTGTTGCTGTCTCTCCATCAGAGTTTCTCTCCAGCAAAGCAGGATTTATTTTCCTACTCAGTGGTTGATTTGGGTTGACATCCCAGTATTGCAACCACCTTTTCCTCAGCATAGTCTGCAGAATGTTTGTTGCGGCATTTTTGCCTGTTGAATACTCCTTCAATCCCCGATAGGGTCGGATGATGGCTTTTGCCTCCAGTGAACGGATTGATTTCCTGACTGTTTGTGATCCCCAGTAGAGTGGCTTTTATTGCAGAACCTACTTGTTGTGATCAGTTTGCTGTATATTCTCCCCAAGTGGAGTGGTCCGTTGCAGAATATACTTGTTTTATCTGTCCTCCCTCAGTGGGTTGTTCCCAAGAGAGTAGCCGACAGTTTTCCCCAATAGAGTTTCTTATGCAGATAGATTCTATTTGGATGATATCATTCTCCCTCAGTGGGTTGTTCCCCAGCGGAGTTGTGTGGAGTTGCTTCTACAGCAGTTTGTGCCCGTGCAACGCACTTTCTTTTGTTTCTCAGTTGACACTGGGATCCCCTGCAGATATTTTGGGTTTTCTCTTGTTCCCCTACAGATTCGTCTTGGTGGCTGTTTTTGCCCGTTGTGACTTTCTGTACCCTGATTGGGTTGTTTCCTGATATTTCTGACCCTCTGCTTCTTCAGCAGTACCCGCAGATCTTTGCTTTTCAGCATGTAGATCTCCGCAGATTGGCTCTCCAGCTGGTTTTTCCCCTGGAAGTATAATACCGGGCGTTTGGTTCCTGAACCTGTTTGTGTTAGAATTGTCTGTTTTGTCAGCATTCATCAAACATAAATCACGCATATTCATGCACATTCATAAACATTCAGATATTCATGTTGCATTTCTTGCCATATATCTTTTGTTTGTCGTGTCTCCTGCAACGGGTGATATAGATCTCTTTACAGATCTCCCCAAGCAGATGTCGGGTGTTATAAATCTCTCCATATAGAGTCAACCCCGTAAGCAGAAAATGTTGTCTTTCCTTCTGCAGTTCCCCACTGAGATATATCCTCGTGGATGACGGTTTCTTCCGTTTCCTCCCAACACATATATTGGGATGGAAGTTCCTATTTGAGCTATATCCTCATTAGGACGTGTCTTTATTCAGTCTGTCTCTTCGGATCATTCCCGAATTGGCTATTTGTCAGATATCTTGTACTTCCCAGTGGGTTGTTCCCCAGCGGAATGTTTTTGGGCCTCTACCCTCATAACCGGTAGTTGTAAGTCCTATCTTTTCCTGGCTTTCTTAACAGAATTTGTGGTTATACACCTTTTATTCTCCAGCCAGAGTTTTTGGTTTTCTACCCGTACCCGGTAGTTGTAAATCCTATCTTCCTGCTCTTCAGCAGTTTGTGGTTTGTTATAAACCCTATTTTGGTTTCCCGTGCGGATTTGTGATTTGTTCTATCCCCACGCGGAGTTTTGGTCTTCTACCCCGTATTCGGTAGATGTAAACCCTAATTTTGTGGTTATCTTCATTCAATATTCTTGATGTTGATTTTCCTTTGCTTGTATAAGTTGCTCAGATCAGCACTTATATCCCTAGCAAGTCTTTTATGGATAATTGCCGTATGCTAGCAATTTTATCCCCAGTGGGTCTTTTCACCGTATGCTAGTGATTTGTTCCCCGGATCATTGTTTGTTTACCAGTGCATCCCCAGCTAGTCTTCTGTCGATAATTGCCGGATGCTTGCAATTTATCCTCAGCAGTTCGCCTTTCATTTACCCTTTTGTCGGTAATGTCTGTTGCTCCTTTTGGTTGGTCATCATTATATACCTATTCTGGTATCCCGATGCCTTTCTTTTCGGTTTTTTATCCTTAAACAACCCAGTAACCGGTTCAGGATAATCTTCCATGCGAGGTAATTATTCACGTTTTGACGGCTATGAATAATATATCTCATGCGCTCTTTAGTTGGAATCCTTTGTTGATTTTCCCCAACTGAGCAAGATTCGTATTCTTTGTAGAATCGAATATCCATCCTTTAACCAGTTTGTGTTTAGGATGATGAGTGTTTTGGAACACACACCAATTCACGCTTTTTTGTCCATCCTTTAAACAAGTCTGCTGTTCTAGCTTTCTTTCGGATGATGAGTGTTTTGGAACACACACCAATTCACGTTTTTTGACCATCCTTTAAACAAGTCTGCTGTTCTAGCTTTCTTTCGGATGATGAGTGTCTTGGAACACACACCAATTCACGTTTTTTCTCCATCCTTTAAACAAGACTGCTGTTCTAGCTTTCTTTCGGATGATGAGTGTTTTGGAACACACACCAATTCACGCTTTTTTGTCCATCCTTTAAACAAGACTGCTGTTCTAGCTTTCTTTCGGATGATGAGTGTTTTGGAACACACACCAATTCACGCTTTTTTGTCCATCCTTTAAACAAGTTTGCTTTCGCTTTCTTTCGGATGATGAGTGTCTTGGAACACAAGCCAATTCACGTCTTCGGATTTTATCCTTAAACAACCCAGTAACCGGTTCAGGATAATTTTCCTTTTGAGTATATTATTCACGGTCCGCCGGTAATGAATAATATGTCTCGTTCACTCTTGGGTCAATCCTTTGTTGCTTTCCCCTCAGAGTAAGATTCATATTCCTTGTGGAATTGAATATCCATCCTATAAACAAGTTTGCTTTCGCTCTCTTCAGGATGATGAGTGTTTTGGAACACACACCAATTCACGCCTTGGTAGGTCACCTGTTACATACCTGCAACCCGGTATCCTTGGTGTTCCTTCCTGAGTTTGTTACCCTTATGCCGGTAACATCTCATTTCTTTGTTGCTTCCTCAGTGGAGTTTTCTTTTGCTTCTCCTCAGGAGTCAGCTTGTGTCTCTCCAATGGATTTATTTTCCTTTGGAATTCTGTTCCCCAGTGTGAGTCCTTCACTCCCCAGTGAGTTCTCCAGTCTGTTTTCTGTTATTTTTCTAATCAGAGTCGTGTCTTGTTCACGTTATGTCAGTTTTATCTTCCCCAGTTTGGAGTCGTGTATTGTTCACACATTTCTTTTTCTTTTATTATCCCCATAGAGTCTTGTTAGAGTCTCTGTTCCTGGTGAGTGTACTACTCCGATGGATCGTCTTTTCTTCTGTGTGAATCATATTCCCCACAGAATTTGTGTCTTTTGCATACATACATTCGCATCATGAGGTCTCTTAGGGACCAAAATTTGTCTCATTACTGTTATTTAAGTCCATTCTACCGCGTCGAGATGAAGATTTCTAAACTTCTCTTCTCCGGCTAGAATGACCTTAAATAGGGGCATCTGTAAGACCCCAATTTTGGGCCCTAAGATCCCTCATGGCCCATAACATTCATATCATAACCTCAAGGATCACTGCATGCCCTAGCTTTTCCTCCTAGTGGGTAGATTGCCTTGTGGTTTGTTTCTTGATCACCAAGCACACTTTGCATTTGTATATTCTTGCTTTTCATATGTTTACTAACCAAAAAGTACAAAAATATTGTCAGTCTAACCTTGTTGCTTGCAGTTGAAGCAATCATCAGCAATTAGGTCAAAGACAGTCAACAGTCAGTCAAAGCAATGGATGGTGGCCATTCTTGCAGAATTTGGGCACCATGATCAATAATCAAGAGTTCATACATCTTGGGACATCATTTGAAGTCAAATTCTCAAGGAATTAGGGTTTGGAATTCATCAGAAGAAGTTCAATCATCCAAAACCCTAGAACAGTCAAACTTGGTCAACAGTTGATTTAATCAGTGATTGGATGGATAGAATTGATCTGAAGGAGTTCATTCCTGCTTGTATAAGCCTCATCTATCATGTTCAACCTCATCATGGAAGAAAATCAAGTCAATCAGAAATTTTCCAGAAATAGAAAGTGGACCTGTAATTTCAACTGCCAAAAATGGAAACTTCTTGATCTTAAACTTACATCATGATACAAGCTCCAAATGAATTTTTGCCCAACATGAAAGTTGAAGATCTTGTCTTCCCATTTTCAAAAAGTCCAAGAACTCTCAAATCCCATGTGTGGTTGTCAAGATATGATCAAATCATTTTCACCAATTTTTGAACTTCAACAAGCCATATCTCTCAAACCATAAGGCCAAATTTGGTGGGGTTTTTTCCTACAAACCACATTTTTCATCCTCTTTCCAAAAATATAAATTTCATGACCTAAAACCTTGCCAATCAAAATGGCATTTTTGGACCTTTCTCATTTAAATTCAAAGTTTGACCAAACTTTGACTTTTTGAGTTTTTGACTTTTTCTTGATTTGGTCAATTGGGAAATGTTCCATACATCATTTGTGATTTGCTCCAAACCCTAAACCATCATCATATCACCATTTTCCTACCATTTTGGACCAAGGTACAAAGTTGGCATTTTTATGCATTTTGGTTCATTAAGCAAAAAACCAGTACAGCATGCTAGTACAGAATAAAAACAGCAAAGCATGATGGTCTGTATGCAGCCTGTAGCAGGCCCAAAAACGTGCAAGATACACCCTCCATCACTCACTTATGCATAATTAGCAAAATAGCAAATGGGGCATTTTGAACTAAACCAAGTTACAATACCATTAGCAGACCTTAAGCAGATGATATAAAGCATTTCTTCTGGACATTTGAACCCTAGGGATTGCAGCCACAGACAAAATATTCTCACCTTCACACTTTGCATTTTTTGGCATAAGAGATTTTTCAGCACAAACCATCAAAGACCTTCGAACAATCTTCATCATTCCTTCACTTGGACACAATTTGGAAGCATTCTTGGACTTCTTTTCCTGACTGAAACCACAGTATCAAACTCTGTTTTCTTCAAGCTATTTCAATGGCAGATCGTGACTCCCTCAACTCCAAGCATTCTTGAGCTTAAATAGCTTCATCCTCCATCATTGCAAGGCCAAGGGAACTTCTGTTTGCACTCAAACTCACTCAATAACACTGCACTTCGATTTTCACCAAATCAAGTAAGTAATTTATCTTCCCTTTTTGCCATGCCATACTATGTTTGTGAAAGATCCTTGGATGCTGATTCTAGAATGCTTTGTCTTGTTTGAAATGATGCCCTCATGAGGGAGAAATATGAATTTCTTTTTTTATGTCAAAATGCATTTTCATTCGATTTGTTCTGCTTGCATTAGTTTGATGAGTTTTGATGTTATATCCTTGTTGCCTATTGTTTGATGATGCTGTTGGTATGCTAGATTTTGGATTTAGGGCATTTTGAAATTTCGATCTGCATATTATTGATGAAGCCATGTTGTTGTTAAAACCCTTATACTTCGTCCATGAAATCCAGCTCATGTATGTTGTTTTACTGTTTGTTATTTGAGCATCATGAGTGTGTGTTGCCATGTGGCTTCCATATTGTTTAAATTCCTGCATGATGATGAAATTGGATGATGATATACTATGCTGTTTGAAACCAAACACTCTGACCAGAATTCTTCTTGTTTGCTGTTGTTTTGGTTGTTTATAATTTTGCGTGAAGAACCTTGTTTACCATGCCAAGTGGTTTTGTGTTGATGTTGGTGATACCATGTTGAACACCATGCTGTGTGTTGCTATTGATTAATGATGCTTCATGATGATATTTCATGGCCATGATTTTTGTTTGATACTGTTGTTTATGTGTTGGTGATTTAAATGATGAGCATGGATAATGATAGTGAATGCTGCTCATGTTAAACCTTGTCCTGTCCAGATTTTTCTCAAGATTTTTTTGGTTTGTTGTTAATAATGCATAATGATGTTGTTTAGCTACCATGAGGATTGCCATGATGGAATTTCAATTGATGATGATTACATGTATGATGAACATAGGCTGCTATTTTGAAACCTTAAGCTGTACAGGATTTCCCATGAGCATGTTTGTTCTAATGTTGTTTGATGTTGTTGATGCTTGCTTGAAGACACCATGAACTTGATGCATAAACTCTGCTTGCCGTATGAACATTGCCAAGCCATGCTAATTAAACCCTGTTGCTGTTTTGAACTTGGCCCAGAAATCCATTGGTTTGTGGCTGTTACGTGTGGGTTGTGGCTACTTGTTTGTTGCATAATTGTTCTGTTATATGCTGCTGTCCATTTGATGTTGTTTGATCGATCGCTTGAAGCAGAACATGAATACAATGCTGTTTCTAAAACCCTGTTGCTACACATTGCCAAATGCTACGCTACATTGCTGCTGTTTTGTTTGGTTCGATGATGATGCATATGCCATGCTGTCTACTTGATGCTGTTATTCATGATTCGATGCTGAAACCATGTTGCTGCTTGTTTGAAACTCTAGGAACATGTCCAGAAATCCACCTTGATTCATATTATGCTTGTTTGTGTTGAATGCTGTTTGTTTATTTCATTTGGTTACATGTTGATGAATGCATACCATGCTGCTGTTTTGCTATTCTAATATGCCCAGTTTTTCCATGGTTAATGTTTGGTTGTTGTTGGTCAATACTGCATGATGATGATGTTTCGTGCCATGATGGATCTTTGATGCTGTTTGTTGGTTGTTGTTCATGAACATGAGTTTGAAGTTTGCCTTGGCTGCATAAACCCTTAAGAAACCCTAGCAGCATTTTTCCAGAAAGAAAACAAATGTGATTGGCTGTTGTTGTTGTTTGGCTGCGTGCTACACTGTTCCATTGGCTAGTGGCCAATCAAAATATTTCGTTGCATTTTGCCAAAACACACCGTTTTGATTAATGAGGGGTTAATTACCAGTTTGCCATCGTTGACCCAATGTTTGACTTGTTATCCATGCATTTTGTTCATTTTCCATTCAAATATCACCCAACTTCCACAATTCATTTCTTGCTCAGATTAAATCCAAAAATTATGAAATTTTTTCCATCATGATCACAAATGAGTCTAGAATTTAATTGTGAATTTTAATTAATTTTCCATTGGTTGGTTTTTAATTGATAATTATTTTCTCAACATGTGTGCATGAATGATACCCTTGGCCATTTCAATTGTGAAATACTCATGTTATATCCAATGAGCCTGAAATTTTTTGTGGTGAAACTAGACACATTGACCTTCATTTCCATATAAAGTTTGTGCATTTACCATTTGTGGATTGAGAGTTATGATTTTCTGAAGTTATGTGTTACATTTGGTGCTATGCCATGATCATGTATTTTCCCAATTTTTGTTCACATGCTTCCTCTTATCCAAATCACTTGAAACTTTGCATGAATGATCCCTTGTATGTCTAATTGATGTATGAATTTTCTTGGAATTAATATTGCTGTTTTCCATTTGATTGTGAATTTTCTCCCATATTTGGTCATTTGTTGACTTTTTGTGCTATGCCTTGCCAAATCTTTTGTGAAATTCTCAAATCTTATTGTATGATCATGAAATTTCATATGTGATAACTAGACACCTCAAGCTTTGCATTGGTGTTAATCTCATTCATTTCTCTTCTGTTTTCAAATTGATATGATTTTTTGAAGTTGACCCATGCTTGTTGACTTTCACCATGCTTACTTGAATTTGGTTTGACTTCATGATTTTTGTTGACTGCCTTCCTCTCATCCAAATGCCATGAAGTTTGACATGTATACCATGTTAGATATTAGGATTGAGTGTGATTTATTTCATAATTTTTGGGATTGTTTGAGTTGACTTTTGAATGAAGTCTTTTCTGTTGACTTTTGTATGCTTCTCTTGCCATGCTTTGCATCCTTTTGCATATGAAATGACCATGATGCATGATATAAGTTTGAATCCAATTGAGAATGCTTCTTGAATGTTCAAACTTGGTTTGGGTTGACTTTTTCTTGCTGCCTTGACTTTTTCTTCCATCTTTGACCCTAGGCTAGTCCTAGTGGTCTTCTAAGCTTATGTTGAGTTCATCTGTTTCAGGTTGAGCACCAATGCCCCAAAGACCTTTCAATTTTGATTGAGTTGGTTTGTTTATCATGTGCTAACATTTGTTTTGTAGGTGACTCATATGCTTGAGTCTTTGTGCCTTGCACAATTGGTCCCTCTGTGGTTGACTACTGGTTCATTTCCTTTTGATTTTGACTGTTGACTTGTTTACTAATGAGTTTGACTTTTGCAGGTACTTTAGTTGCTTAAGTTCTCTGAACTTGCTTGCTTTGCTTTTTAGCATTTGCTTTGAGGTATAAACCTTTTTTCTTCATGTAGTCTGGAGACCCGGTCTGTTATTTGACCGGGCAAACTGTCTGAAGTCCTCCTTAAGAGGCAATGCCTGTGTGTGTTTAAAATTGTCCTAAGCAGGAAAAGTCCTTCAAGTAAGGCAATTGGTGGAAGGTAGGGATAAGCAATCTATCCCCCACTATTCAGTGTGTCCTCTCTTTGCTCCCGTTACATGGTTGAAGCATTGAGATAAATACCCAAGATCTAATCGAGTCATATAAAGGGGAAAGAGTTCCATCTTTCTGAACTCCCCCACTTTTTATTTGATGCTCTCTCTTATCTGAGATTGAAGCAATGAGGCACACCCCTCATTCTCCTTTTCATCTGCTTCACCTGAGTCCCTCAATGGCCAGGTTAAGAGCAACCTTCACCCATTACAGTGGACTTTCAAAGTCAAACCCTCTTGTGTGAGCCCCCAATTGTTTGGCTATAGAGTGTGCTGTTTGATATTCATTGCTTGATTGATTGCTTCATATGCACTTGTTTGCCTGTATGTTATGCATCTATCATCATCATCAATTGCCATTAATGCATGATCATCTCATTTATCTTTGTGATGCTATCATTGTTGTTTGCCCATTGAGGACAATTGTAAGTCCATTGCTTTGGCATTTGCTCCTGTGATATGGAAGGATAGAGTGTAAGACCTCATTGGTCACTCATATCTTCTGTTTTATCTGTTTGTATGGGAGGATACAGTTATAAGTCCCTGTAAGCTGGCATCTGTTATCCTGTGATCATAATTTGATCTGTTTGATTTGTATGTGAGGTTGCAGTTATAAGTCCCTGTAAGTTGGCATCTGCTTTCCTGTGATCATAGTTTGTTCATCTGTTTGTGTGAGAGGTTGCAATTATAAGTCCCTGTAAGTTGGCATTTGCATTCCTGTGATCATGTTGTTGCTTTTGTTCTTGTATGTGAGGATCCATTGTAAGTCCCTGCAATGTGGCATTGGTATTCCTAGGACCATACTGTGGAGTTAACCTAAGTCCAGACAGATTGGCAGTTGACTTCCATATTTCATCTTTGTTTTTCTTTTGAGGAGATTAGTGTAAGTCCATTGAGTGGCATCTGATATCCATTTCTGTTTTAGGAGACTGGTGTAAATCCATCTATTGGTATCCGGTATCCGCTTTTATTTCTTTGCCTGTGGAGATTAGTGTAAGTCCATTGAGTGGCCTCTGATATCCCGTTTTGTTTTAGGAGATTGGTATAAGCCCAGTGATTGGCATCCGATATCCGCTTTTGCTTGCTTTGTTTGTTTGTTATTATCCATTGCTACTCCAAAGGACACACTTGAATCATCTGCTATATGATTTCAAGAAGTGAACCTTCTAAGAAGTTTTACTTTCCATCTTCATCCATTCATCATTCATTATGTCTTAGAACCTTTTCACACTCTTGACTTTCAAACTTGACATAAGTGTTGTGCAAACATCTTCATGTTTTCAAACTAAAAACCTGGACCTCAAGTCCTTGACTTTTTTCAAACTCCATTTCATAATACTTCTTTCCAATCAATCTTAATCATACTTTGACTTCATTTTCATAATCACAATCAATTAACATCACTCATTCACTTGTTTTGGCTCTGTCCATTGTTAATCTTTTCATGCATTAGCCATAGGCTTCAATTATCATTGTGGTTGATGTAAATCTTGCCTATCCTTAGTGAGTCGACAGTAAGACTTCCGTACTTCAAACAGGGCTAACCCCTCTAGTACGTCGAAGCTATCCTCGCATGGTGGATGTTGTTTTTGGTCGAGTGTTCTCCCATTGATAATGAAAAGCCTCAGTGCTTGTGTTTAAAACTGAATCCACCAACTTTTGGAAATCTTTTAGCCGAACTACGGCGTTCTGATCCTTACCTTTGATGGAAGGTACGTAGGCAACGGGTTCATCCGTTCGAACCCAATACCTAATAAAAATGTATATTCTTTTCTCATCATCCCAATCATGTTTGCACAATGTTTATGTCATAACAAATAACAATATTTCATAACAAGTGTGAAAAGGGCTCCCTAGGAGTACCTAGGACGTAGTGGGTGCCTAACACCTTCCCATTGCGTAATTTACCCCTTACCCAGACTCTCTGATCTTTTTATTAGTTTTCTACGTGTAAAACTTCTTAGGCTTTTGTTCGCTTTTTAGCCAATCCTTTGGATAAATAAAAGTGCGGTGGCGACTCGAAAATTTCACGTATCTCTTAGCTTATGATTTAATCGATAGATCATATAGCGACGAATACACCGCTACAGTGTGCAATGAAGATATTGTACATAGTTCCTAGATTTTCTATTGTTTAGGCATTATTGTATAACATGTTCCATTGATGTTTTAGTTTGGACATGTATATATATTGATGCCATTAGGCACTTATGTTGTGACAGTACCAAGATTTAACACTTGTATGATATTATTCTAGATATATATTATACGGGTTGTTACATCAGCTGTAACAATTTATATCATCGACGAACATGTATCTATTGATTCCATCAAGAAGATTGTAGTTTATTATCAGTCTATCAATTATAAATATGTCGCACTTAATATTAGAGAAAATTATTTATTTCATATACAAATTTATTAATATACTTTATTACGAATTAAATATTTTGGAAAAAGATAATAAATAAATCGATTTCCTCTAGAAAAATGGAAAACAAATTTTAAGTTATGTCGGTATGCATTTTGGCTTTTTGAAAT
The DNA here is from genome assembly GCF_024323335.1 of Lathyrus oleraceus. Classification (NCBI taxonomy): domain Eukaryota; kingdom Viridiplantae; phylum Streptophyta; class Magnoliopsida; order Fabales; family Fabaceae; genus Lathyrus; species Lathyrus oleraceus. The sequence continues at coordinate 223,153,409 of NC_066582.1, forward strand.
TTTTAGGAGGATCATTCTTTGAAGGAAATTTATAGAATGACTATGTATTAAATATGAGATATTTAGAAGGATCAAAAATATATTTAACACTATTTTTTATACCTACATATATTTTATATATTTTTTAATATATTAATATGACTCTTCATATTACTCTACCCGTGCGAATGCATGCAAAATAAACATGTTTGACAAGTCAAATCTATTTTGTCAGCTGTAACGATTTATGTCATCGACGAACATGTATCTATTGATTCCATCAAGAAGATTGTAGTTTATTATCAGTCTATCAATTATAAATATGTCGCACTCAATATTAGAAAAAAATATTTATTTCATATACAAATTTATTAATATATTTTATTACGAATTAAATATTTTGGAAAAAGATAATAAATAAATCGATTTCCTCTAGAAAAATGGAAAACAAATTTTAAGTTATGTCGGTATGCATTTTGGTTTTTTGAAATTTTTAGGAGGACCATTCTTTGAAGGAAATTTATGAAATGACTAAATATTAAATATGAGATATTTAGAAGGACCAAAAATATATTTACCACTATTTTTTATACTTACATATATTTTATATATTTTTTAATATATTAATATGACTCTTCATATTACTCTACCTGTGCGAATGCAAGCAAAATAAACATGTTTGACGAATCAAATCTGTTTTGTCAGCTGTAACGATTTATGTCATCGACGAAGATGTATGTATTGATTCCATCCAGAAGATTGTAGTTTATTATTGGTCTATCAATTATAAATATGTCGCATTCAATATTAGAAAAAAATATTTATTTCCTATACAAATTTATTAATATCTTTTATTACGAATTAAATATTTAGGAAATAAATAACAAATAAATCGATTTCCTCTAGAAAAATGGAAAACAAATTTTAAATTATGTCGGCAATTATTTTGGCTTTTTGAAATTTTTAGGAGGATCATTCTTTGAAGTAAATTTATAGAATGACTAAATATTAAATATGAGATATTTAGAAGGACCAAAAACATATTTAACACTATTTTTATAACTACATATATTTTTTATATTTTTTAATATATTAATATGACTCTTTATATTACTCTACCCGTGCGAATGCAAGCAAAATAGACATGTTTGACGGGTCAAATCTGTTACGTCAGCGGTAACGATTTATGTCATCGACGAACATGTATATATTGATTCCATCAAGAAGATTGTAGTTTATTATTGGTCTATCAATTATAAATATGTCGCATTCAATATTAGAAAAGAATATTTATTTCATATACAAATTTATTATATCTTTTATTACGAATTAAATATTTAGGAAATAAATAACAAATAAATCGATTTCCTCTAGAAAAATGGAAAACAAATTTTAAGTTATGTCGGTATGCATTTCGGTTTTTTGAAATTTTTAGCAGGACCATTCTTCGAAGGAAATTTATGAAATGACTAAATATTAAATATGAGATATTTAGAAGGACCAAAAATATATTTAACACTATTTTTTATAACTACATATATTTTTTATATTTTTTAATATATTAATATGACTCTTTATATTACTCTACCCGTGCGAATGCAAACAAAATAAACATGTTTGAAAAGTCAAATCTATTTTGTCAGCTGTAACAATTTATATCATCGACGAACATGTATCTATTGATTCCATCAAGAAGATTGTAGATTATTATCAGTCTATCAATTATAAATATGTCGCACTTAATATTAGAGAAAATTATTTATTTCATATACAAATTTATTAATATACTTTATTACGAATTAAATATTTTGGAAAAAGATAATAAATAAATCAATTTCCTCTAGAAAAATGGAAAACAAATTTTAAGTTATGTCGGTATGCATTTTGGTTTTTTGAAATTTTTAGGAGGACCATTCTTCGAAGGAAATTTATGAAATGACTAAATATTAAATATGAGATATTTAGAAGGATCAAAAATATATTTAACACGGTTTTTTATACCTACATATATTTTAAATATTTTTTAATATATTAATATGACTCTTCATATTACTCTACCCGTGCGAATGCATGCAAAATAAACATGTTTGACAAGTCAAATCTATTTTGTCAGCTTTAACGATTTATGTCATCGACGAACATGTATCTATTGATTCCATCAAGAAGATTGTAGTTTATTATCAGTCTATCAATTATAAATATGTCGCACTCAATATTAGAAAAAAATATTTATTTCATATACAAATTTATTAATATATTTTATTACGAATTAAATATTTTGGAAAAAGATAATAAATAAATCGATTTCCTCTAGAAAAATGGAAAACAAATTTTAAGTTATGTCGGTATGCATTTTGGTTGTTTGAAATTTTTAGGAGGACCATTCTTTGAAGGAAATTTATGAAATGACTAAATATTAAATATGAGATATTTAGAAGGACCAAAAATATATTTACCACTATTTTTTATACCTACATATATTTTATATATTTTTTAATATATTAATATGACTCTTCATATTACTCTACCTGTGCGAATGCAAGCAAAATAAACATGTTTGACGAATCAAATATGTTTTGTCAGCTGTAACGATTTATGTCATCGACGAAGATGTATGTATTGATTCCATCCAGAAGATTGTAGTTTATTATTGGTCTATCAATTATAAATATGTCGCATTCAATATTAGAAAAAAATATTTATTTCCTATACAAATTTATTAATATCTTTTATTACGAATTAAATATTTAGGAAATAAATAACAAATAAATCGATTTCCTCTAGAAAAATGGAAAACAAATTTTAAATTATGTCGGCAATTATTTTGGCTTTTTGAAATTTTTAGGAGGAATATTCTTTGAAGTAAATTTAGAGAATGACTAAATATTAAATATGAGATATTTAGAAGGACCAAAAACATATTTAACACTATTTTTTATAACTACATATATTTTTTATATTTTTTAATATATTAATATGACTCTTTATATTACTCTACCCGTGCGAATGCAAGCAAAATAGACATGTTTGACGGGTCAAATCTGTTACGTCAGCGGTAACGATTTATGTCATCGACGAACATGTATCTATTGATTCCATCAAGAAGATTGTAGTTTATTATTGGTCTATCAATTATAAATATGTCGCATTCAATATTAGAAAAGAATATTTATTTCATATACAAATTTATTAATATCTTTTATTACGAATTAAATATTTAGGAAATAAATAACAAATAAATATTAAATATGAGATATTTAGAAGGACCAAAAATATATTTACCACTATTTTTTATACCTACATATATTTTATATATTTTTTAAAATATTAATATGACTCTTCATATTACTCTACCCGTGCGAATGCAAGCAAAATAAACATGTTTGACAAGTCAAATCTATTTTGTCTGCTGTAACGATTTATGTCATCGACGAACATGTATCTATTGATTCCATCAAGAAGATTGTAGTTTATTATCCGTCTATCAATTATAAATATGTCGTACTCAATATTAGAAAAAATTATTTATTTCATATACAAATTTATTAATATATTTTATTACGAATTAAATATTTTTGAAAAATATAATAAATAAATCGATTTCCTCTAAAAAATTGGAAAACAAATTTTAGGTTATGTCGGTATGCATTTTGGTTTTTTGAAATTTTTAGGAGGACCATTCTTTGAAGGAAATTTATGAAATGACTAAATATTAAATATGAGATATTTAGAAGGACTAAAAATATATTTAACACTATTTTTTATACCTACATATATTTTATATGTTTTTTAATATATTAATATGACTCTTCATATTACTCTACCAGTGCGAATGCAAGCAAAATAAACATGTTTGACAAGTCAAATCTATTTTGTCAGCTGTAACGATTTATGTCATCGACGAACATGTATCTATTGATTCCATCAAGAAGATTGTAGTTTATTATCCGTCTATCAATTATAAATATGTCGCACTCAATATTAGAAAAAATTATTTATTTCATATACAAATTTATTAATATATTTTATTACGAATTAAATATTTTTGAAAAAGATAATAAATAAATCGATTTCCTCTAAAAAAACGGAAAACAAATTTTAAGTTATGTGGGCATGCATTTTGGCTATTTGAAATTTTTAGGAGGACCACTCTTTTAAGGAAATTTATGGAATGATTAAATGTTAAATATGAGATATTTAGAAGGACCAAAAATATATTTAACACTATTTTTTATACCTACATATATTTTATATATTTTTTAATATATTAATATGACTCTTCATATTACTCTACCCGTGCGAATGCAAGCAAAATAAACATGTTTGACAAGTCAACTCTTTTTTGTCAGCTGTAACGATTTATGTCATCGACGAACATGTATCTATTGATTCCATCAAGAAGATTGTAGTTTATTATCCGTCTATCAATTATAAATATATCGCACTCAATATTAGAAAAAATTATTTATTTCATATACAAATTTATTAATATATTTTATTACGAATTAAATATTTTTGAAAAAGATAATAAGTAAATCGATTTCCTCTAGAAAATTGGAAAACAAATTTTAAGTTATGTCGGTATGCATTTTGGTTTTTTGAATTTTTTAGGAGGACCATTCTTTGAAGGAAATTTATGAAATGACTAAATGTTAAATATGAGATATTTAGAAGGACCAAAAATATATTTACCACTATTTTTTATACCTACATATATTTTATATATTTTTTAGTATATTAATATGACTCTTCAGATTACTCTACGCGTGCGAATGCAAATTTATGAGTATATTTTATTACGAATTAAATATTTTGGAAAAAGATAATAAATAAATCAATTTCCTCTAAAAAAACGGAAAACAAATTTTAAGTTATGTGGGCATGCATTTTGGCTTTTTGAAATTTTTAGTAGGACCACTCTTTTAAGGAAATTTATGGAATGACTAAATGTTAAATATGAGATATTTAGAAGGACCAAAAATATATTTAACACTATTTTTTATACCTACATATATTTTATATATTTTTTAATATATTAATATGACTCTTCATATTACTCTACCCGTGCGAATGCAAGCAAAATAAACATGTTTGACAAGTCAAATCTATTTTGTCAGCTGTAACGATTTATGTCATCGACGAACATGTATCTATTGATTCCATCAAGAAGATTGTAGTTTATTATCCGTCTATCAATCATAAATATGTCGCACTCAATATTAGAAAAAAATATTTATTTCATATACAAATTTATTAATATATTTTATTACGAATTAAATATTTTGGAAAAAGATAATAAATAAATCGATTTCCTCTAGAAAAATGGAAAACAAATTTCAAGTTATGTCGGTATGCATTTTGGTTTTTTGAAATTTTTAGGAGGACCATTCTTTGAAGGAAATTTATGAAATGACTAAATATTAAATATGAGATATTTAGAAGGACCAAAAATATATTTAACACTATTTTTATACCTACATATATTTTATATATTTTTTAATATATTAATATGACTCTTCATATTACTCTACCAGTGCGAATGCAAGCAAAATAAACATGTTTGACAAGTCAAATCTATTTTCTCAGCTGTAACGATTTATATCATCGACGAACATGTATCTATTGATTCCATCAAGAAGATTGTAGTTTATTATTCGTCTATCAATTATAAATATGTCGCACTCAATATTAGAAAAAATTATTTATTTCATATACAAATTTATTAATATATTTTATTACGAATTAAATATTTTTGAAAAATATAATAAATAAATCGATTTCCTCTAGAAAATTGGAAAACAAATTTTAAGTTATGTCGGTATGCATTTTGGTTTTTTGAAATTTTTAGGAGGACCATTCTTTGAAGGAAATTTATGAAATGACTAAATATTAAATATGAGATATTTAGAAGGACTAAAAATATATTTAACACTATTTTTTATACCTACATATATTTTATATATTTTTTAATATATTAATATGACTCTTCATATTACTCTACCAGTGCGAATGCAAGCAAAATAAACATGTTTGACAAGTCAAATCTATTTTGTCAGCTGTAACGATTTATGTCATCGACGAACATGTATCTATTGATTCCATCAAGAAGATTGTAGTTTATTATCCGTCTATCAATTATAAATATGTCGCACTCAATATTAGAAAAAATTATTTATTTCATATACAAATTTATTAATATATTTTATTACGAATTAAATATTTTTGAAAAAGATAATAAATAAATCGATTTCCTCTAGAAAATTGGAAAACAAATTTTAAGTTATGACGGTATGCATTTTGGTTTTTTGAAATTTTTAGGAGGACCATTCTTTGAAGGAAATTTATGAAATGACTAAATATTAAATATGAGATATTTAGAAGGACCAAAAATATATTTACCACTATTTTTTATACCTACATATATTTTATATATTTTTTAATATATTAATATGACTCTTCAGATTACTCTACGCGTGCGAATGCAAATTTATTAATATATTTTATTACGAATTAAATATTTTGGAAAAAGATAATAAATAAATCGATTTCCTCTAGAAAAATGGAAAACAAATTTCAAGTTATGTCGGTATGCATTTTGGTTTTTTGAAATTTTTAGGAGGACCATTCTTTGAAGGAAATTTATGAAATGACTAAATATTAAATATGAGATATTTAGAAGGACCAAAAATATATTTAACACTATTTTTTATAACTACATATATTTTATATATTTTTTAATATATTAATATGACTCTTCATATTACTCTACCCGTGCGAATGCAAGCAAAATAAACATGTTTGACAAGTCAAATCTATTTTGTCAGCTGTAACGATTTATGTCATCGACGAACATGTATCTATTGATTCCATCAAGAAGATTGTAGTTTATTATCCGTCTATCAATTATAAATATGTCGCACTCAATATTAGAAAAAATTATTTATTTCATATACAAATTTATTAATATATTTTATTATGAATTAAATATTTTTGAAAAAGATAATAAATAAATCGATTTCCTCTAGAAAATTGGAAAACAAATTTTAATTTATGTCAGTATGCATTTTGGTTTTTTGAAATTTTTAAGAGGACCATTCTTTGAAGGAAATTTATGAAATGACTAAATATTAAATATGAGATATTTAGAAGGACCAAAAATATATTTAACACTATTTTTTATACCTACATATATTTTATATATTTTTTAATATATTAATATGACTCTTCATATTACTCTACCAGTGCGAATGCAAGCAAAATAAACATGTTTGACAAGTCAAATCTATTTTGTCAGCTGTAACGATTTATATCATCGACGAACATGTATCTATTGATTCCATCAAGAAGATTGTAGTTTATTATCCGTCTATCAATTATAAATATGTCGCACTCAATATTAGAAAAAATTATTTATTTCATATACAAATTTATTAATATATTTTATTACGAATTAAATATTTTTGAAAAATATAATAAATAAATCGATTTCCTCTAGAAAATTGGAAAACAAATTTTAAGTTATGTCGGTATGCATTTTGGTTTTTTGAAATTTTTAGGAGGACCATTCTTTGAAGGAAATTTATGAAATGACTAAATATTAAATATGAGATATTTAGAAGGACCAAAAATATATTTAACACTATTTTTTATACCTACATATATTTTATATATTTTTTAATATATTAATATGACTCTTCATATTACTCTACCAGTGCGAATGCAAGCAAAATAAACATGTTTGACAAGTCAAATCTATTTTGTCAGCTGTAACGATTTATGTCATCGACGAACATGTATCTATTGATTCCATCAAGAAGATTGTAGTTTATTATCCATCTATCAATTATAAATATGTCGCACTCAATATTAGAAAAAATTATTTATTTCATATACAAATTTATTAATATATTTTATTACGAATTAAATATTTTTGAAAAAGATAATAAATAAATCGATTTCCTCTTAAAAAATTGGAAAACAAATTTTAAGTTATGTAAGTATGCATTTTGGTTTTTTGAAATTTTTAGGAGGACCATTCTTTGAAGGAAATTTATGAAATGACTAAATATTAAATATGAGATATTTAGAAGGACCAAAAATATATTTACCACTATTTTTTATACCTACATATACTTTATATATTTTTTAATATATTAATATGACTCTTCATATTACTCTACGCGTGTGAATGCAAATTTATTAATATATTTTATTACGAATTAAATATTTTGGAAAAAGATAATAAATAAATCAATTTCCTCTAAAAAAACGGAAAACAAATTTTAAGTTATGTGGGCATGCATTTTGGCTTTTTGAAATTTTTAGGAGGACCACTCTTTTAAGGAAATTTATGGAATGACTAAATGTTAAATATGAGATATTTAGAAGGACCAAAAATATATTTAACACTATTTTTTATACCTACATATATTTTATATATTTTTTAATATATTAATATGACTCTTCATATTACTCTACCCGTGCGAATGCAAGCAAAATAAACATGTTTGACAAGTCAAATCTATTTTGTCAGCTGTAACGATTTATGTCATCGACGAACATGTATCTATTGATTCCATCAAGAAGATTGTAGTTTATTATCCGTCTATCAATTATAAATATGTCGCACTCAATATTAGAAAAAAATATTTATTTCATATACAAATTTATTAATATATTTTATTACGAATTAAATATTTTTGAAAAAGATAATAAATAAATCGATTTCCTCTAGAAAAATGGAAAACAAATTTCAAGTTATGTCGGTATGCATTTTGGTTTTTTGAAATTTTTAGGAGGACCATTCTTTGAAGGAAATTTATGAAATGACTAAATATTAAATATGAGATATTTAGAAGGACCAAAAATATATTTAACACTATTTTTTATAACTACATATATTTTATATATTTTTTAATATATTAATATGACTCTTCATATTACTCTACCAGTGCGAATGCAAGCAAAATAAACATGTTTGACAAGTCAAATCTATTTTGTCAGCTGTAGTGATTTATGTCATCGACGAACATGTATCTATTGATTCCATCAAGAAGATTGTAGTTTATTATCCGTCTATCAATTATAAATATGTCGCACTCAATATTAGAAAAAATTATTTATTTCATATACAAATTTATTAATATATTTTATTACGAATTAAATATTTTTGAAAAAGATAATAAATAAATCGATTTCCTCTAGAAAGTTGGAAAACAAATTTTAAGTTATCTAAGTATGCATTTTGGTTTTTTGAAATTTTTAGGAGGACCATTCTTTGAAGGAAATTTATGAAATGACTAAATATTAAATATGAGATATTTAGAAGGACCAAAAATATATTTACCACTATTTTTTATACCTACATATATTTTATATATTTTTTAATATATTAATATGACTCTTCATATTACTCTACCCGTGCGAATGCAAGCAAAATAAACATGTTTGACAAGTCAAATCTATTTTGTCAGCTGTAATGATTTATGTCATCGACGAACATGTATCTATTGATTCCATAAAGAAGATTGTAGTTTATTATCCGTCTATCAATTATAAATATGTCGCACTCAATATTAGAAAAAATTATTTATTTCATATACAAATTTATTAATATATTTTATTACGAATTAAATATTTTTGAAAAAGATAATAAATAAATCGATTTCCTCTAGAAAATTGGAAAACAAATTTTAAGTTATGTCGGTATGCATTTTGGTTTTTTGAAATTTTTAGGAGGACCATTCTTTGAAGGAAATTTATGAAATGACTAAATATTAAATATGAGATATTTAGAAGGACTAAAAATATATTTAACACTATTTTTTATACCTACATATATTTTATATATTTTTTAATATATTAATATGACTCTTCATATTACTCTACCAGTGCGAATGCAAGAAAAATAAACATGTTTGACAAGTCAAATCTATTTTGTCAGCTGTAATGATTTATGTCATCGACGAACATGTATCTATTGATTCCATCAAGAAGATTGTAGTTTATTATCCGTCTATCAATTATAAATATGTCGCACTCAATATTAGAAAAAATTATTTATTTCATATACAAATTTATTAATATATTTTATTACGAATTAAATATTTTTGAAAAAGATAATAAATAAATCGATTTCCTCTAGAAAATTGGAAAACAAATTTTAAGTTATCTAAGTATGCATTTTGGTTTTTTGAAATTTTTAGGAGGACCATTCTTTGAAGGAAATTTATGAAATGACTAAATATTAAATATGAGATATTTAGAAGGACCAAAAATATATTTACCACTATTTTTTATACCTACATATATTTTATATATTTTTTAATATATTAATATGACTCTTCATATTACTCTACGCGTGCGAATGCAAATTTATTAATATATTTTAGTACGAATTAAATATTTTGGAAAAAGATAATAAATAAATCAATTTCCTCTAAAAAAACGGAAAACAAATTTTAAGTTATGTGGGCATGCATTTTGGCGTTTTGAAATTTTTAGGAGGACCACTCTTTTAAGGAAATTTATGGAATGACTAAATGTTAAATATGAGATATTTAGAAGGACCAAAAATATATTTAACACTATTTTTTATACCTACATATATTTTATATATTTTTTAATATATTAATATGACTCTTCATATTACTCTACCCGTGCGAATGCAAGCAAAATAAACATGTTTGACAAGTCAACTCTTTTTTGTCAGCTGTAACGATTTATGTCATCGACGAACATGTATCTCTTGATTCCATCAAGAAGATTGTAGTTTATTATCCGTCTATCAATTATAAATATGTCGCACTCAATATTAGAAAAAAATATTTATTTCATATACAAATTTATTAATATATTTTATTACGAATTAAATATTTTGGAAAAAGATAATAAATAAATCGATTTCCTCTAGAAAAATGGAAAACAAATTTCAAGTTATGTCGGTATGCATTTTGGTTTTTTGAAATTTTTAGGAGGACCATTCTTTGAAGGAAATTTATGAAATGACTAAATATTAAATATGAGAGATTTAGAAGGACTAAAAATATATTTAACACTATTTTTTATACCTACATATATTTTATATATTTTTTAATATATTAATATGACTCTTCATATTACTCTACCAGTGCGAATGCAAGCAAAATAAACATGTTTGACAAGTCAAATCTATTTTGTCAGCTGTAACGATTTATGTCATCGACGAACATGTATCTATTGATTCCATCAAGAAGATTGTGGTTTATTATCCGTCTATCAATTATAAATATGTCGCACTCAATATTAGAAAAAATTATTTATTTCAAATACAAATTTATTAATATATTTTATTACGAATTAAATATTTTTGAAAAAGATAATAAATAAATCGATTTCCTCTAGAAAATTGGAAAACAAATTTTAAGTTATGTAAGTATGCATTTTGGTTTTTTCAAATTTTTAGGAGGACCATTCTTTGAAGGAAATTTATGAAATGAGTAAATATTAAATATGAGATATTTAGAAGGACCAAAAATATATTTACCACTATCTTTTATACCTACATATATTTTATATATTTTTTAATATATTAATATGACTCTTCATATTACTCTACGCGTGTGAATGCAAATTTATTAATATATTTTATTACGAATTAAATATTTTGGAAAAAGATAATAAATAAATCAATTTCCTCTAAAAAAACGGAAAACAAATTTTAAGTTATGTGGGCATGCATTTTGGCTTTTTGAATTTTTTAGGAGGACCACTCTTTTAAGGAAATTTATGGAATGACTAAATGTTAAATATGAGATATTTAGAAGGACCAAAAATATATTTAACACTATTTTTTATACCTACATATATTTTATATATTTTTTAATATATTAATATGACTCTTCATATTACTCTACCCGTGCGAATGCAAGCAAAATAAACATGTTTGACAAGTCAAATCTATTTTGTCAGCTGTAACGATTTATGTCATCGACGAACATGTATCTATTGATTCCATCAAGAAGGTTGTAGTTTATTATCCGTCTATCAATTATAAATATGTCGCACTCAATATTAGAAAAAAATATTTATTTCATATACAAATTTATTAATATATTTTATTAGGGAATTAAATATTTTGGAAAAAGATAATAAATAAATCGATTTCCTCTAGAAAAATGGAAAACAAATTTCAAGTAATGTCGGTATGCATTTTGGTTTTTTGAAATTTTTAGGAGGACCATTCTTTGAAGGAAATTTATGAAATGACTAAATATTAAATATGAGATATTTAGAAGGACTAAAAATATATTTAACACTATTTTTTATACCTACATATATTTTATATATTTTTTAATATATTAATATGACTCTTCATATTACTCTACCAGTGCGAATGCAAGCAAAATAAACATGTTTGACAAGTCAAATCTATTTTGTCAGCTGTAACGATTTATATCATCGACGAACATGTATCTATTGATTCCATCAAGAAGATTGTAGTTTATTATCCGTCTATCAATTATAAATATGTCGCACTCAATATTAGAAAAAAATATTTATTTCATATACAAATTTATTAATATATTTTATTACGAATTAAATATTTTTGAAAAAGATAATAAATAAATCGATTTCCTCTAGAAAATTGGAAAACAAATTTCAAGTTATGTCGGTATGCATTTTGGTTTTTTGAAATTTTTAGGAGGACCATTCTTTGAAGGAAATTTATGAAATGACTAAATATTAAATATGAGATATTTAGAAGGACCAAAAATATATTTAACACTATTTTTTATACCTACATATATTTTATATGTTTTTTAATATATTAATATGACTCTTCATATTACTCTACCAGTGCGAATGCAAGCAAAATAAACATGTTTGACAAGTCAAATCTATTTTGTCAGCTGTAACGATTTATGTCATCGACGAACATGTATCTATTGATTCCATCAAGAAGATTGTAGTTTATTATCCGTCTATCAATTATAAATATGTCGCACTCAATATTAGAAAAAAATATTTATTTCATATACAAATTTATTAATATATTTTATTACGAATTAAATATTTTGGAAAAAGATAATAAATAAATCGATTTCCTCTAGAAAAATGGAAAACAAATTTCTTTTGTCGGTATGCATTTTGATTTTTTGAAATTTTTAGGAGGACCATTCTTTGAAGGAAATTTATGAAATGACTAAATATTAAATATGAGATATTTAGAAGGACCAAAAATATATTTAACACTATTTTTTATACCTACATATATTTTATATATTTTTTAATATATTAATATGACTCTTCATATTACTCTACCAGTGCGAATGCAAGCAAAATAAACATGTTTGACAAGTCAAATCTATTTTGTCAGCTGTAACGATTTATGTCATCGACGAACATGTATCTATTGATTCCATCAAGAAGATTGTAGTTTATTATCCATCTATCAATTATAAATATGTCGCACTCAATATTAGAAAAAATTATTTATTTCATATACAAATTTATTAATATATTTTATTACGAATTAAATATTTTTGAAAAAGATAATAAATAAATCGATTTCCTCTTAAAAAATTGGAAAACAAATTTTAAGTTATGTAAGTATGCATTTTGGTTTTTTGAAATTTTTAGGAGGACCATTCTTTGAAGGAAATTTATGAAATGACTAAATATTAAATATGAGATATTTAGAAGGACAAAAAATATATTTACCACTATTTTTTATACCTACATATACTTTATATATTTTTTAATATATTAATATGACTCTTCATATTACTCTACGCGTGTGAATGCAAATTTATTAATATATTTTATTACGAATTAAATATTTTGGAAAAAGATAATAAATAAATCAATTTCCTCTAAAAAAACGGAAAACAAATTTTAAGTTATGTGGGCATGCATTTTGGCTTTTTGAAATTTTTAGGAGGACCACTCTTTTAAGGAAATTTATGAAATGACTAAATGTTAAATATGAGATATTTAGAAGGACCAAAAATATATTTAACACTATTTTTTATACCTACATATATTTTATATATTTTTTAATATATTAATATGACTCTTCATATTACTCTACCCGTGCGAATGCAAGCAAAATAAACATGTTTGACAAGTCAAATCTATTTTGTCAGCTGTAACGATTTATGTCATCGACGAACATGTATCTATTGATTCCATCAAGAAGATTGTAGTTTATTATCCGTCTATCAATTATAAATATGTCGCACTCAATATTAGAAAAAATTATTTATTTCATATACAAATTTATTAATATATTTTGTTACGAATTAAATATTTTTGAAAAAGATATTAAGTAAATCGATTTCCTCTAGAAAATTGGAAAACAAATTTTAAGTTATGTCGGTATGCATTTTGGTTTTTTGAAATTTTTAGGAGGACCATTCTTTGAAGGAAATTTATGAAATGACTAAATATTAAATATGAGATATTTAGAAGGACCAAAAATATATTTACCATTATTTTTTATACCTACATATATTTTATATATTTTTTAATATATTAATATGACTCTTCAGATTACTCTACGCGTGCGAATGCAAATTTATGAATATATTTTATTAAGAATTAAATATTTTGGAAAAAGATAATAAATAAATCAATTTCCTCTAAAAAAACGGAAAACAAATTTTAAGTTATGTGGGCATGCATTTTGGCTTTTTGAAATTTTTAGGAGGACCACTCTTTTAAGGAAATTTATGGAATGACTAAATGTTAAATATGAGATATTTAGAAGGACCAAAAATATATTTAACACTATTTTTTATACCTACATATATTTTATATATTTTTTAATATATTAATATGACTCTTCATATTACTCTACCCGTGCGAATGCAAGCAAAATAAACATGTTTGACAAGTCAAATCTATTTTGTCAGCCGTAACGATTTATGTCATCGACGAACATGTATCTATTGATTCCATCAAGAAGATTGTAGTTTATTATCCGTCTATCAATTATAAATATGTCGCACTCAATATTAGAAAAAATATTTATTTCATATACAAATTTATTAATATATTTTATTACGAATTAAATATTTTGGAAAAAGATAATAAATAAATCGATTTCCTCTAGAAAAATGGAAAACAAATTTCAAGTTATGTCGGTATGCATTTTGGTTTTTTGAAATTTTTAGGAGGACCATTCTTTGAAGGAAATTTATGAAATGACTAAATATTAAATATGAGATATTTAGAAGGACCAAAAATATATTTAACACTATTTTTTATACCTACATATATTTTATATATTTTTTAATATATTAATATGACTCTTCATATTACTCTACCAGTGCGAATGCAAGCAAAATAAAAATGTTTGACAAGTCAAATCTATTTTGTCAGCTGTAACGATTTATATCATCGACAAACATGTATCTATTGATTCCATCAAGAAGATTGTAGTTTATTATCCGTCTATCAATTATAAATATGTCGCACTCAATATTAGAAAAAATTATTTATTTCATATACAAATTTATTAATATATTTTATTACGAATTAAATATTTTTGAAAAAGATAATAAATAAATCGATTTCCTCTAGAAAATTGGAAAACAAATTTTAAGTTATGTCGGTATGCATTTTGGTTTTTTGAAATTTTTAGGAGGACCATTCTTTGAAGGAAATTTATGAAATGACTAAATATTAAATATGAGATATTTAGAAGGACCAAAAATATATTTAACACTATTTTTTATACCTACATATATTTTATATATTTTTTAATATATTAATATGACTCTTCATATTACTCTACCAGTGCGAATGCAAGCAAAATAAACATGTTTGACAAGTCAAATCTATTTTGTCAGCTATAACGATTTATGTCATCGACGAACATGTATCTATTGATTCCATCAAGAAGATTGTAGTTTATTATCCGTCTATCAATTATAAATATGTCGCACTCAATATTAGAAAAAATTATTTATTTCATATACAAATTTATTAATATATTTTATTACGAATTAAATATTTTTGAAAAAGATAATAAATAAATCGATTTCCTCTAGAAAATTGGAAAACAAATTTTAAGTTATGTCGGTATGCATTTTGGTTTTTTGAAATTTTTAGGAGGACCATTCTTTGAAGGAAATTTATGAAATGACTAAATATTAAATATGAGATATTTAGAAGGACCAAAAATATATTTAACACTATTTTTTATACCTACATATATTTTATATATTTTTTAATATATTAATATGACTCTTCATATTACTCTACCCGTGCGAATGCAAGCAAAATAAACATGTTTGACAAGTCAAATCTATTTTGTCAGCTGTAACGATTTATGTCATCGACGAACATGTATCTATTGATTCCATCAAGAAGATTGTAGTTTATTATCCGTCTATCAATTATAAATATGTCGCACTCAATATTAGAAAAAAATATTTATTTCATATACAAATTTATTAATATATTTTATTACGAATTAAATATTTTGGAAAAAGATAATAAATAAATCGATTTCCTCTAGAAAAATGGAAAACAAATTTCAAGTTATGTCGGTATGCATTTTGGTTTTTTGAAATTTTTAGGAGGACCATTCTTTGAAGGAAATTTATGAAATGACTAAATATTAAATATGAGATATTTAGAAGGACTAAAAATATATTTAACACTATTTTTTATACCTACATATATTTTATATATTTTTTAATATATTAATATGACTCTTCATATTACTCTAGCAGTGCGAATGCAAGCAAAATAAACATGTTTGACAAGTCAAATCTATTTTGTCAGCTGTAACGATTTATGTCATCGACGAACATGTATCTATTGATTCCATCAAGAAGATTGTAGTTTATTATCCGTCTATCAATTATAAATATGTCGCACTCAATACTAGAAAAAATTATTTATTTTATATACAAATTTATTAATATATTTTATTACAAATTGAATATTTTTGAAAAAGATAATAAATAAATCGATTTCCTCTAGAAAATTGGAAAACAAATTTTAAGTTATGTCGGTATGCATTTTGGTTTTTTGAAATTTTTAGGAGGACCATTCTTTGAAGGAAATTTATGAAATGACTAAATATTAAATATGAGATATTTAGAAGGACCAAAAATATATTTAACACTATTTTTTATACCTACATATATTTTATATATTTTTTAATATATTAATATGACTCTTCATATTACTCTACCCGTGCGAATGCAAGCAAAATAAACATGTTTGACAAGTCAAATCTATTTTGTCAGCTGTAATGATTTATGTCATCGACGAACATGTATCTATTGATTCCATCAAGAAGATTGTAGTTTATTATCCGTCTATCAATTATAAATATGTCGCACTCAATATTAGAAAAAATTATTTATTTCATATACAAATTTATTAATATATTTTATTACGAATTAAATATTTTGAAAAAGATAATAAATAAATCGATTTCCTCTAGAAAATTGGAAAACAAATTTTAAGTTATGTAAGTATGCATTTTGGTTTTTTGAAATTTTTAGGAGGACCATTCTTTGAAGGAAATTTATGAAATGACTAAATATTAAATATGAGATATTTAGAAGGACCAAAAATATATTTACCACTATTTTTTATACCTACATATATTTTTATATTTTTTAATATATTAATATGACTCTTCATATTACTCTACGCGTGTGAATGCAAATTTATTAATATATTTTATTACAAATTAAATATTTTGGAAAAAGATAATAAATAAATCAATTTCCTCTAAAAAAACGGAAAACAAATTTTAAGTTATGTGGGCATGCATTTTGGCTTTTTGAAATTTTTAGGAGGACCACTCTTTTAAGGAAATTTAAGGAATGACTAAATGTTAAATATGAGATATTTAGAAGGACCAAAAATATATTTAACACTATTTTTTATACCTACATATATTTTATATATTTTTTAATATATTAATATGACTCTTCATATTACTCTACCCGTGCGAATGCAAGCAAAATAAACATGTTTGACAAGTCAAATCTATTTTGTCAACTGTAACGATGTATGTCATCGACGAACATGTATCTATTGATTCCATCAAAAAGATTGTAGTTTATTATCCGTCTATCAATTATAAATATGTCGCACTCAATATTAGAAAAAAATATTTATTTCATATACAAATTTATTAATATATTTTATTACGAATTAAATATTTTGGAAAAAGATAATAAATAAATCGATTTCCTCTAGAAAAATGGAAAACAAATTTCAAGTAATGTCGGTATGCATTTTGGTTTTTTGAAATTTTTAGGAGAACCATTCTTTGAAGGAAATTTATGAAATGACTAAATATTAAATATGAGATATTTAGAAGGACCAAAAATATATTTAACACTATTTTTTATACCTACATATATTTTATATATTTTTTAATATATTAATATGACTCTTCATATTACTCTACCCGTGCGAATGCAAGCAAAATAAACATGTTTGACAAGTCAAATCTATTTTGTCAGCTGTAACGATTTATGTCATCGACGAACATGTATCTATTGATTCCATCAAGAAGATTGTAGTTTATTATCCGTCTATCAATTATAAATATGTCGCACTCAATATTAGAAAAAATTATTTATTTCATATACAAATTTATTAATATAATTTATTACGAATTAAATATTTTTGAAAAAGATAATAAATAAATCTATTTCCTCTAGAAAATTGGAAAACAAATTTTAAGTTATGTAAGTATGCATTTTGGTTTTTTGAAATTTTTAGGAGGACCATTCTTTGAAGGAAATTTATGAAATGACTAAATATTAAATATGAGATATTTAGAAGGACCAAAAATATATTTACCACTATTTTTTATACCTACATATATTTTATATATTTTTTAATATATTAATATGACTCTTCATATTACTCTACGCGTGTGAATGCAAATTTATTAATATATTTTATTACGAATTAAATATTTTGGAAAAAGATAATAAATAAATCAATTTCCTCTAAAAAAACGGAAAACAAATTTTAAGTTATGTGGGCATGCATTTTGGCTTTTTGAAATTTTTAGGAGGACCACTCTTTTAAGGAAATTTATGGAATGAGTAAATGTTAAATATGAGATATTTAGAAGGACCAAAAATATATTTAACACTATTTTTTATACCTACATATATTTTATATATTTTTAATATATTAATATGACTCTTCATATTACTCTACCCGTGCGAATGCAAGCAAAATAAACATGTTTGACAAGTCAAATCTATTTTGTCAGCTGTAACGATGTATGTCATCGACGAACATGTATCTATTGATTCCATCAAGAAGATTGTAGTTTATTATCCGTCTATCAATTATAAATATGTCGCACTCAATATTAGAAAAAATTATTTATTTCATATACAAATTTATTAATATATTTTATTACGAATTAAATATTTTTGAAAAAGATAATAAATAAATCGATTTCCTCTAGAAAATTGGAAAACAAATTTCAAGTTATGTCGGTATGCATTTTGGTTTTTTGAAATTTTTTGGAGAACCATTCTTTGAAGGAAATTTATGAAATGACTAAATATTAAATATGAGATATTTAGAAGGACCAAAAATATATTTAACACTATTTTTTATACCTACATATATTTTATATATCTTTTAATATATTAATATGACTCTTCATATTACTCTACCCGTGCGAATGCAAGCAAAATAAACATGTTTGACAAGTCAAATCTATTTTGTCAGCTGTAACGATTTATGTCATCGACGAACATGTATCTATTGATTCCATCAAGAAGATTGTAGTTTATTATCCGTCTATCAATTATAAATATGTCGCACCCAATATTAGAAAAAATTATTTATTTCATATACAAATTTATTAATATATTTTATTACGAATTAAATATTTTTGAAAAAGATAATAAATAAATCGATTTCCTCTAAAAAATTGGAAAACAAATTTTAAGTTATGTAAGTATGCATTTTGGTTTTTTGAAATTTTTAGGAGGACCATTCTTTGAAGGAAATTTATGAAATGACTAAATATTAAATATGAGATATTTAGAAGGACCAAAAATATATTTACCACTATTTATTATACCTACATATATTTTATATATTTTTTAATATATTAATATGACTCTTCATATTACTCTACCCGTGCGAATGCAAGCAAAATAAACATGTTTGACAAGTCAAAGCTATTTTGTCAGCTGTAACGATTTATATCATCGACGAACATGTATCTATTGATTCCATCAAGAAGATTGTAGTTTATTATCCGTCTATCAATTATAAATATGTCGCACTCAATATTAGGAAAAATTATTTATTTCATATACAAATTTATTAATATATTTTATTACGAATTAAATATTTTTGAAAAAGATAATAAATAAATCGATTTCCTCTAGAAAATTGGAAAACAAATTTTAAGTTATGTCGGTATGCATTTTGGTTTTTTGAAATTTTTAGGAGGACCATTCTTTGAAGGAAATTTATGAAATGAATAAATATTAAATATGAGATATTTAGAAGGACCAAAAATATATTTAACACTATTTTTTATACCTACATATATTTTATATATTTTTTAATATATTAATATGACTCTTCATATTACTCTACCAGTGCGAATGCAAGCAAAATAAACATGTTTGACAAGTCAAATCTATTTTGTCAGCTGTAACGATTTATGTCATCGACGAACATGTATCTATTGATTCCATCAAGAAGATTGTAGTTTATTATCCGTCTATCAATTATAAATATGTCGCACTCAATATTAGAAAAAATTATTTATTTCATATACAAATTTATTAATATATTTATTACGAATTAAATATTTTTGAAAAAGATAATAAATAAATCGATTTCCTCTAGAAAATTGGAAAACAAATTTTAAGTTATGTAAGTATGCATTTTGGTTTTTTGAAATTTTTAGGAGGACCATTCTTTGAAGGAAATTTATGAAATGACTAAATATTAAATATGAGATATTTAGAAGGACCAAAAATATATTTACCACTATTTTTTATACCTACATATATTTTATATATTTTTTAATATATTAATATGACTCTTCATATTACTCTACGCGTGTGAATGCAAATTTATTAATATATTTTATTACAAATTAAATATTTTGGAAAAAGATAATAAATAAATCAATTTCCTCTAAAAAAACGGAAAACAAATTTTAAGTTATGTGGGCATGCATTTTGGCTTTTTGAAATTTTTAGGAGGACCACTCTTTTAAGGAAATTTATGGAATGACTAAATGTTAAATATGAGATATTTAGAAGGACCAAAAATATATTTAACACTATTTTTTATACCTACATATATTTTATATATTTTTTAATATATTAATATGACTCTTCATATTACTCTACCCGTGCGAATGCAAGCAAAATAAACATGTTTGACAAGTCAAATCTATTTTGTCAACTGTAACGATGTATGTCATCGACGAACATGTATCTATTGATTCCATCAAGAAGATTGTAGTTTATTATCCGTCTATCAATTATAAATATGTCGCACTCAATATTAGAAAAAAATATTTATTTCATATACAAATTTATTAATATATTTTATTACGAATTAAATATTTTGGAAAAAGATAATAAATAAATCGATTTCCTCTAGAAAAATGGAAAACAAATTTCAAGTTATGTCGGTATGCATTTTGGTTTTTTGAAATTTTTAGGAGAACCATTCTTTGAAGGAAATTTATGAAATGACTAAATATTAAATATGAGATATTTAGAAGGACCAAAAATATATTTAACACTATTTTTTATACCTACATATATTTTATATATTTTTTAATATATTAATATGACTCTTCATATTACTCTACCCGTGCGAATGCAAGCAAAATAAACATGTTTGACAAGTCAAATCTATTTTGTCAGCTGTAACGATTTATGTCATCGACGAACATGTATCTATTGATTCCATCAAGAAGATTGTAGTTTATTATCCGTCTATCAATTATAAATATGTCGCACTCAATATTAGAAAAAATTATTTATTTCATATACAAATTTATTAATATAATTTATTACGAATTAAATATTTTTGAAAAAGATAATAAATAAATCTATTTCCTCTAGAAAATTGGAAAACAAATTTTAAGTTATGTAAGTATGCATTTTGGTTTTTTGAAATTTTTAGGAGGACCATTCTTTGAAGGAAATTTATGAAATGACTAAATATTAAATATGAGATATTTAGAAGGACCAAAAATATATTTACCACTATTTTTTATACCTACATATATTTTATATATTTTTTAATATATTAATATGACTCTTCATATTACTCTACGCGTGTGAATGCAAATTTATTAATATATTTTATTACGAATTAAATATTTTGGAAAAAGATAATAAATAAATCAATTTCCTCTAAAAAAACGGAAAACAAATTTTAAGTTATGTGGGCATGCATTTTGGCTTTTTGAAATTTTTAGGAGGACCACTCTTTTAAGGAAATTTATGGAATGAGTAAATGTTAAATATGAGATATTTAGAAGGACCAAAAATATATTTAACACTATTTTTTATACCTACATATATTTTATATATTTTTTAATATATTAATATGACTCTTCATATTACTCTACCCGTGCGAATGCAAGCAAAATAAACATGTTTGACAAGTCAAATCTATTTTGTCAGCTGTAACGATGTATGTCATCGACGAACATGTATCTATTGATTCCATCAAGAAGATTGTAGTTTATTATCCGTCTATCAATTATAAATATGTCGCACTCAATATTAGAAAAAATTATTTATTTCATATACAAATTTATTAATATATTTTATTACGAATTAAATATTTTTGAAAAAGATAATAAATAAATCGATTTCCTCTAGAAAATTGGAAAACAAATTTCAAGTTATGTCGGTATGCATTTTGGTTTTTTGAAATTTTTGGAGAACCATTCTTTGAAGGAAATTTATGAAATGACTAAATATTAAATATGAGATATTTAGAAGGACCAAAAATATATTTAACACTATTTTTTATACCTACATATATTTTATATATTTTTAATATATTAATATGACTCTTCATATTACTCTACCCGTGCGAATGCAAGCAAAATAAACATGTTTGACAAGTCAAATCTATTTTGTCAGCTGTAACGATTTATGTCATCGACGAACATGTATCTATTGATTCCATCAAGAAGATTGTAGTTTATTATCCGTCTATCAATTATAAATATGTCGCACCAATATTAGAAAAAATTATTTATTTCATATACAAATTTATTAATATATTTTATTACGAATTAAATATTTTTGAAAAAGATAATAAATAAATCGATTTCCTCTAAAAAATTGGAAAACAAATTTTAAGTTATGTAAGTATGCATTTGGTTTTTTGAAATTTTTAGGAGGACCATTCTTTGAAGGAAATTTATGAAATGACTAAATATTAAATATGAGATATTTAGAAGGACCAAAAATATATTTACCACTATTTATTATACCTACATATATTTTATATATTTTTTAATATATTAATATGACTCTTCATATTACTCTACCCGTGCGAATGCAAGCAAAATAAACATGTTTGACAAGTCAAATCTATTTTGTCAGCTGTAACGATTTATATCATCGACGAACATGTATCTATTGATTCCATCAAGAAGATTGTAGTTTATTATCCGTCTATCAATTATAAATATGTCGCACTCAATATTAGGAAAAATTATTTATTTCATATACAAATTTATTAATATATTTTATTACGAATTAAATATTTTTGAAAAAGATAATAAATAAATCGATTTCCTCTAGAAAATTGGAAAACAAATTTTAAGTTATGTCGGTATGCATTTTGGTTTTTTGAAATTTTTAGGAGGACCATTCTTTGAAGGAAATTTATGAAATGAATAAATATTAAATATGAGATATTTAGAAGGACCAAAAATATATTTAACACTATTTTTTATACCTACATATATTTTATATATTTTTTAATATATTAATATGACTCTTCATATTACTCTACCAGTGCGAATGCAAGCAAAATAAACATGTTTGACAAGTCAAATCTATTTTGTCAGCTGTAACGATTTATGTCATCGACGAACATGTATCTATTGATTCCATCAAGAAGATTGTAGTTTATTATCCGTCTATCAATTATAAATATGTCGCACTCAATATTAGAAAAAATTATTTATTTCATATACAAATTTATTAATATATTTTATTACGAATTAAATATTTTTGAAAAAGATAATAAATAAATCGATTTCCTCTAGAAAATTGGAAAACAAATTTTAAGTTATGTAAGTATGCATTTTGGTTTTTTGAAATTTTTAGGAGGACCATTCTTTGAAGGAAATTTATGAATTGACTAAATGTTAAATATGAGATATTTAGAAGGACCAAAAATATATTTACCACTATTTTTTATACCTACATATATTTTATATATTTTTTAATATATTAATATGACTCTTCATATTACTCTACGCGTGTGAATGCAAATTTATTAATATATTTTATTACAAATTAAATATTTTGGAAAAAGATAATAAATAAATCAATTTCCTCTAAAAAAACGGAAAACAAATTTTAAGTTATGTGGGCATGCATTTTGGCTTTTTGAAATTTTTAGGAGGACCACTCTTTTAAGGAAATTTATGGAATGACTAAATGTTAAATATGAGATATTTAGAAGGACCAAAAATATATTTAACACTATTTTTTATACCTACATATATTTTATATATTTTTTAATATATTAATATGACTCTTCATATTACTCTACCCGTGCGAATGCAAGCAAAATAAACATGTTTGACAAGTCAAATCTATTTTGTCAACTGTAACGATGTATGTCATCGACGAACATGTATCTATTGATTCCATCAAGAAGATTGTAGTTTATTATCCGTCTATCAATTATAAATATGTCGCACTCAATATTAGAAAAAAATATTTATTTCATATACAAATTTATTAATATATTTTATTACGAATTAAATATTTTGGAAAAAGATAATAAATAAATCGATTTCCTCTAGAAAAATGGAAAACAAATTTCAAGTTATGTCGGTATGCATTTTGGTTTTTTGAAATTTTTAGGAGAACCATTCTTTGAAGGAAATTTATGAAATGACTAAATATTAAATATGAGATATTTAGAAGGACCAAAAATATATTTAACACTATTTTTTATACCTACATATATTTTATATATTTTTTAATATATTAATATGACTCTTCATATTACTCTACCCGTGCGAATGCAAGCAAAATAAACATGTTTGACAAGTCAAATCTATTTTGTCAGCTGTAACGATTTATGTCATCGACGAACATGTATCTATTGATTCCATCAAGAAGATTGTAGTTTATTATCCGTCTATCAATTATAAATATGTCGCACTCAATATTAGAAAAAATTATTTATTTCATATACAAATTTATTAATATAATTTATTACGAATTAAATATTTTTGAAAAAGATAATAAATAAATCTATTTCCTCTAGAAAATTGGAAAACAAATTTTAAGTTATGTAAGTATGCATTTTGGTTTTTTGAAATTTTTAGGAGGACCATTCTTTGAAGGAAATTTATGAAATGACTAAATATTAAATATGAGATATTTAGAAGGACCAAAAATATATTTACCACTATTTTTTATACCTACATATATTTTATATATTTTTTAATATATTAATATGACTCTTCATATTACTCTACGCGTGTGAATGCAAATTTATTAATATATTTTATTACGAATTAAATATTTTGGAAAAAGATAATAAATAAATCAATTTCCTCTAAAAAAACGGAAAACAAATTTTAAGTTATGTGGGCATGCATTTTGGCTTTTTGAAATTTTTAGGAGGACCACTCTTTTAAGGAAATTTATGGAATGAGTAAATGTTAAATATGAGATATTTAGAAGGACCAAAAATATATTTAACACTATTTTTTATACCTACATATATTTTATATATTTTTTAATATATTAATATGACTCTTCATATTACTCTACCCGTGCGAATGCAAGCAAAATAAGCATGTTTGACAAGTCAAATCTATTTTGTCAGCTGTAACGATGTATGTCATCGACGAACATGTATCTATTGATTCCATCAAGAAGATTGTAGTTTATTATCCGTCTATCAATTATAAATATGTCGCACTCAATATTAGAAAAAATTATTTATTTCATATACAAATTTATTAATATATTTTATTACGAATTAAATATTTTGAAAAAGATAATAAATAAATCGATTTCCTCTAGAAAATTGGAAAACAAATTTCAAGTTATGTCGGTATGCATTTTGGTTTTTTGAAATTTTTTGGAGAACCATTCTTTGAAGGAAATTTATGAAATGACTAAATATTAAATATGAGATATTTAGAAGGACCAAAAATATATTTAACACTATTTTTTATACCTACATATATTTTATATATTTTTAATATATTAATATGACTCTTCATATTACTCTACCCGTGCGAATGCAAGCAAAATAAACATGTTTGACAAGTCAAATCTATTTTGTCAGCTGTAATGATTTATGTCATCGACGAACATGTATCTATTGATTCCATCAAGAAGATTGTAGTTTATTATCCGTTTATCAATTATAAATATGTCACACTCAATATTAGAAAAAAATATGTATTTCATATACAAATTTATTAATATATTTTATTACGAATTAAATATTTTGGAAAAAGATAATAAATAAATCGATTTCCTCTAGAAAATGGAAAACAAATTTCAAGTTATGTCGGTATGCATTTTGGTTTTTTGAAATTTTTTGGAGAACCATTCTTTGAAGGAAATTTATGAAATGACTAAATATTAATTATGAGATATTTAGAAGGACCAAAAATATATTTAACACTATTTTTTATACCTACATATATTTTATATATTTTTTAATATATTAATATGACTCTTCATATTACTCTACCAGTGCGAATGCAAGCAAAATAAACATGTTTGACAAGTCAAATCTATTTTGTCAGCTGTAATGATTTATGTCATCGACGAACATGTATCTATTGATTCCATCAAGAAGATTGTAGTTTATTATCCGTTTATCAATTATAAATATGTCACAGTCAATATTAGAAAAAAATATTTATTTCATATACAAATTTATTAATATATTTTATTACGAATTAAATATTTTGGAAAAAGATAATAAATAAATCGATTTCCTCTAGAAAAATGGAAAACAAATTTCAAGTTATGTCGGTATGCATTTTGGTTTTTTGAAATTTTTAGGAGGACCATTCTTTGAAGGAAATTTATGAAATGACTAAATATTAAATATGAGATATTTAGAAGGACCAAAAATATATTTAACACTATTTTTTATACCTACATATATTTTATATATTTTTTAATATATTAATATGACTCTTCATATTACTCTACCAGTGCGAATGCAAGCAAAATAAACATGTTTGACAAGTCAAATCTATTTTGTCAGCTGTAACGATTTATGTCATCGACGAACATGTATCTATTGATTCCATCAAGAAGATTGTAGTTTATTATCCGTCTATCAATTATAAATATGTCGCACTCAATATTAGAAAAAAATATTTATTTCATATACAAATTTATTAATATATTTTATTACGAATTAAATATTTTTGAAAAAGATAATAAATAAATCGATTTCCTCTAGAAAATTGGAAAACAAATTTTAAGTTACGTCGGTATGCATTTTGGTTTTTTGAAATTTTTAGGAGGACTATTCTTTGAAGGAAATTTATGAAATGACTAAATATTAAATATGAGATATTTAGAAGGACCAAAAATATATTTACCACTATTTTTTATACCTACATATATTTTATATATTTTTTAATATATTAATATGACTCTTCATATTACTCTACCCGTGCGAATGCAAGCAAAATAAACATGTTTGACAAGTCAAATCTATTTTGTCAGCTGTAACGATTTATGTCATCGACGAACATGTATCTATTGATTCCATCAAGAAGATTGTAGTTTATTATCCGTCTATCAATTATAAATATGTCGCACTCAATATTAGAAAAAAATATTTATTTCATATACAAATTTATTAATATATTTTATTACGAATTAAATATTTTGGAAAAAGATAATAAATAAATCGATTTCCTCTAGAAAAATGGAAAACAAATTTCAAGTTATGTAAGTATGCATTTTGGTTTTTTGAAATTTTTAGGAGGACCATTCTTTGAAGGAAATTTATGAAATGACTAAATATTAAATATGAGATATTTAGCAGGACCAAAAATATATTTACCACTATTTTTTATACCTACATATATTTTATATATTTTTTAATATATTAATATGACTCTTCATATTACTCTACGCGTGCGAATGCAAATTTATTAATATATTTTATTACGAATTAAATATTTTGGAAAAAGATAATAAATAAATAAATTTCCTCTAAAAAAACGGAAAACAAATTTTAAGTTATATGGGAATGCATTTTGGCTTTTTGAAATTTTTAGGAGGACCACTCTTTTAAGGAAATTCATGGAATGACTAAATGTTAAATATGAGATATTTAGAAGGAGCAAAAATATATTTAACACTATTTTTATACTACATATATTTTATATATTTTTTAATATATTAATATGACTCTTCATATTACTCTACCCGTGCGAATGCAAGCAAAATAAACATGTTTGACAAGTCAAATCTATTTTGTCAGCTGTAACGATTTATGTCATCGACGAACATGTATCTATTGATTCCATCAAGAAGATTGTAGTTTATTATCCGTCTATCAATTATAAATATGTCGCACTCAATATTAGAAAAAATTATTTATTTCATATACAAATTTATTAATATATTTTATTACGAATTAAATATTTTTGAAAAAGATAATAAATAAATCGATTTCCTCTAGAAAATTGGAAAACAAATTTTAAGTTATGTCGGTATGCATTTTGGTTTTTTGAAATTTTTAGGAGGACCATTCTTTGAAGGAAATTTATGAAATGACTAAATATTAAATATGAGATATTTAGAAGGACCAAAAATATATTTACCACTATTTTTTATACCTACATATATTTTATATATTTTTTAATATATTAATATGACTCTTCATATTACTCTACGCGTGCGAATGCAAATTTATTAATATATTTTATTACGAATTAAATATTTTGGAAAAAGATAATAAATAAATCAATTTCCTCTAAAAAAACGGAAAACAAATTTTAAGTTATGTGGGCATGCATTTTGGCTTTTTGAAATTTTTAGGAGGACCACTCTTTTAAGGAAATTTATGGAATGACTAAATGTTAAATATGAGATATTTAGAAGGACCAAAAATATATTTAACACTATTTTTTATACCTACATATATTTTATATATTTTTTAATATATTAATATGACTCTTCATATTACTCTACCCGTGCGAATGCAAGCAAAATAAACATGTTTGACAAGTCAAATCTATTTTGTCAACTGTAACGATGTATGTCATCGACGAACATGTATCTATTGATTCCATCAAGAAGATTGTAGTTTATTATCCGTCTATCAATTATAAATATGTCGCACTCAATATTAGAAAAAAATATTTATTTCATATACAAATTTATTAATATATTTTATTACGAATTAAATATTTTGGAAAAAGATAATAAATAAATCGATTTCCTCTAGAAAAATGGAAAACAAATTTCAAGTTATGTCGGTATGCATTTTGGTTTTTTGAAATTTTTAGGAGAACCATTCTTTGAAGGAAATTTATGAAATGACTAAATATTAAATATGAGATATTTAGAAGGACCAAAAATATATTTAACACTATTTTTTATACCTACATATATTTATATATTTTTTAATATATTAATATGACTCTTCATATTACTCTACCCGTGCGAATGCAAGCAAAATAAACATGTTTGACAAGTCAAATCTATTTTGTCAGCTGTAACGATTTATGTCATCGACGAACATGTATCTATTGATTCCATCAAGAAGATTGTAGTTTATTATCCGTCTATCAATTATAAATATGTCGCACTCAATATTAGAAAAAATTATTTATTTCATATACAAATTTATTAATATAATTTATTACGAATTAAATATTTTTGAAAAAGATAATAAATAAATCTATTTCCTCTAGAAAATTGGAAAACAAATTTTAAGTTATGTAAGTATGCATTTTGGTTTTTTGAAATTTTTAGGAGGACCATTCTTTGAAGGAAATTTATGAAATGACTAAATATTAAATATGAGATATTTAGAAGGACCAAAAATATATTTACCACTATTTTTTATACCTACATATATTTTATATATTTTTTAATATATTAATATGACTCTTCATATTACTCTACGCGTGTGAATGCAAATTTATTAATATATTTTATTACGAATTAAATATTTTGGAAAAAGATAATAAATAAATCAATTTCCTCTAAAAAAACGGAAAACAAATTTTAAGTTATGTGGGCATGCATTTTGGCTTTTTGAAATTTTTAGGAGGACCACTCTTTTAAGGAAATTTATGGAATGAGTAAATGTTAAATATGAGATATTTAGAAGGACCAAAAATATATTTAACACTATTTTTTATACCTACATATATTTTATATATTTTTTAATATATTAATATGACTCTTCATATTACTCTACCCGTGCGAATGCAAGCAAAATAAGCATGTTTGACAAGTCAAATCTATTTTGTCAGCTGTAACGATGTATGTCATCGACGAACATGTATCTATTGATTCCATCAAGAAGATTGTAGTTTATTATCCGTCTATCAATTATAAATATGTCGCACTCAATATTAGAAAAAATTATTTATTTCATATACAAATTTATTAATATATTTTATTACGAATTAAATATTTTTGAAAAAGATAATAAATAAATCGATTTCCTCTAGAAAATTGGAAAACAAATTTCAAGTTATGTCGGTATGCATTTTGGTTTTTTGAAATTTTTTGGAGAACCATTCTTTGAAGGAAATTTATGAAATGACTAAATATTAAATATGAGATATTTAGAAGGACCAAAAATATATTTAACACTATTTTTTATACCTACATATATTTTATATATTTTTTAATATATTAATATGACTCTTCATATTACTCTACCCGTGCGAATGCAAGCAAAATAAACATGTTTGACAAGTCAAATCTATTTTGTCAGCTGTAATGATTTATGTCATCGACGAACATGTATCTATTGATTCCATCAAGAAGATTGTAGTTTATTATCCGTTTATCAATTATAAATATGTCACACTCAATATTAGAAAAAAATATGTATTTCATATACAAATTTATTAATATATTTTATTACGAATTAAATATTTTGGAAAAAGATAATAAATAAATCGATTTCCTCTAGAAAAATGGAAAACAAATTTCAAGTTATGTCGGTATGCATTTTGGTTTTTTGAAATTTTTAGGAGGACCATTCTTTGAAGGAAATTTATGAAATGACTAAATATTAATTATGAGATATTTAGAAGGACCAAAAATATATTTAACACTATTTTTTATACCTACATATATTTTATATATTTTTTAATATATTAATATGACTCTTCATATTACTCTACCAGTGCGAATGCAAGCAAAATAAACATGTTTGACAAGTCAAATCTATTTTGTCAGCTGTAATGATTTATGTCATCGACGAACATGTATCTATTGATTCCATCAAGAAGATTGTAGTTTATTATCCGTTTATCAATTATAAATATGTCACAGTCAATATTAGAAAAAAATATTTATTTCATATACAAATTTATTAATATATTTTATTACGAATTAAATATTTTGGAAAAAGATAATAAATAAATCGATTTCCTCTAGAAAAATGGAAAACAAATTTCAAGTTATGTCGGTATGCATTTTGGTTTTTTGAAATTTTTAGGAGGACCATTCTTTGAAGGAAATTTATGAAATGACTAAATATTAAATATGAGATATTTAGAAGGACCAAAAATATATTTAACACTATTTTTTATACCTACATATATTTTATATATTTTTTAATATATTAATATGACTCTTCATATTACTCTACCAGTGCGAATGCAAGCAAAATAAACATGTTTGACAAGTCAAATCTATTTTGTCAGCTGTAACGATTTATGTCATCGACGAACATGTATCTATTGATTCCATCAAGAAGATTGTAGTTTATTATCCGTCTATCAATTATAAATATGTCGCACTCAATATTAGAAAAAAATATTTATTTCATATACAAATTTATTAATATATTTTATTACGAATTAAATATTTTTGAAAAAGATAATAAATAAATCGATTTCCTCTAGAAAATTGGAAAACAAATTTTAAGTTATGTCGGTATGCATTTTGGTTTTTTGAAATTTTTAGGAGGACTATTCTTTGAAGGAAATTTATGAAATGACTAAATATTAAATATGAGATATTTAGAAGGACCAAAAATATATTTACCACTATTTTTTATACCTACATATATTTTATATATTTTTTAATATATTAATATGACTCTTCATATTACTCTACCCGTGCGAATGCAAGCAAAATAAACATG
Organism: Lathyrus oleraceus; assembly: GCF_024323335.1. Taxonomy (NCBI): domain Eukaryota; kingdom Viridiplantae; phylum Streptophyta; class Magnoliopsida; order Fabales; family Fabaceae; genus Lathyrus; species Lathyrus oleraceus. Next base: position 223,185,962 of record NC_066582.1, read on the forward strand.
TTTGACAAGTCAAATCTATTTTGTCAGCTGTAACGATTTATGTCATCGACGAACATGTATCTATTGATTCCATCAAGAAGATTGTAGTTTATTATCCGTCTATCAATTATAAATATGTCGCACTCAATATTAGAAAAAAATATTTATTTCATATACAAATTTATTAATATATTTTATTACGAATTAAATATTTTGGAAAAAGATAATAAATAAATCGATTTCCTCTAGAAAAATGGAAAACAAATTTCAAGTTATGTAAGTATGCATTTTGGTTTTTTGAAATTTTTAGGAGGACCATTCTTTGAAGGAAATTTATGAAATGACTAAATATTAAATATGAGATATTTAGCAGGACCAAAAATATATTTACCACTATTTTTTATACCTACATATATTTTATATATTTTTTAATATATTAATATGACTCTTCATATTACTCTACGCGTGCGAATGCAAATTTATTAATATATTTTATTACGAATTAAATATTTTGGAAAAAGATAATAAATAAATAAATTTCCTCTAAAAAAACGGAAAACAAATTTTAAGTTATATGGGAATGCATTTTGGCTTTTTGAAATTTTTAGGAGGACCACTCTTTTAAGGAAATTCATGGAATGACTAAATGTTAAATATGAGATATTTAGAAGGAGCAAAAATATATTTAACACTATTTTTTATACTTACATATATTTTATATATTTTTTAATATATTAATATGACTCTTCATATTACTCTACCCGTGCGAATGCAAGCAAAATAAACATGTTTGACAAGTCAAATCTATTTTGTCAGCTGTAACGATTTATGTCATCGACGAACATGTATCTATTGATTCCATCAAGAAGATTGTAGTTTATTATCCGTCTATCAATTATAAATATGTCGCACTCAATATTAGAAAAAATTATTTATTTCATATACAAATTTATTAATATATTTTATTACGAATTAAATATTTTTGAAAAAGATAATAAATAAATCGATTTCCTCTAGAAAATTGGAAAACAAATTTTAAGTTATGTCGGTATGCATTTTGGTTTTTTGAAATTTTTAGGAGGACCATTCTTTGAAGGAAATTTATGAAATGACTAAATATTAAATATGAGATATTTAGAAGGACCAAAAATATATTTACCACTATTTTTTATACCTACATATATTTATATATTTTTTAATATATTAATATGACTCTTCATATTACTCTACGCGTGCGAATGCAAATTTATTAATATATTTTATTACGAATTAAATATTTTGGAAAAAGATAATAAATAAATCAATTTCCTCTAAAAAAACGGAAAACAAATTTTAAGTTATGTGGGCATGCATTTTGGCTTTTTGAAATTTTTAGGAGGACCACTCTTTTAAGGAAATTTATGGAATGACTAAATGTTAAATATGAGATATTTAGAAGGACCAAAAATATATTTAACACTATTTTTTATACCTACATATATTTATATATTTTTTAATATATTAATATGACTCTTCATATTACTCTACCCGTGCGAATGCAAGCAAAATAAACATGTTTGACAAGTCAAATCTATTTTGTCAGCTGTAATGATTTATGTCATCGACGAACATGTATCTATTGATTCCATCAAGAAGATTGTAGTTTATTATCCGTTTATCAATTATAAATATGTCACACTCAATATTAGAAAAAAATATTTATTTCATATACAAATTTATTAATATATTTTATTACGAATTAAATATTTTGGAAAAAGATAATAAATAAATCGATTTCCTCTAGAAAAATGGAAAACAAATTTCAAGTTATGTCGGTATGCATTTTGGTTTTTTGAAATTTTTAGGAGGACCATTCTTTGAAGGAAATTTATGAAATGACTAAATATTAAATATGAGATATTTAGAAGGACCAAAAATATATTTAACACTATTTTTTATACCTACATATATTTTATATATTTTTTAATATATTAATATGACTCTTCATATTACTCTACCAGTGCGAATGCAAGCAAAATAAACATGTTTGACAAGTCAAATCTATTTTGTCAGCTGTAACGATTTATGTCATCGACGAACATGTATCTATTGATTCCATCAAGAAGATTGTAGTTTATTATCCGTCTATCAATTATAAATATGTCGCACTCAATATTAGAAAAAATATTTATTTCATATACAAATTTATTAATATATTTTATTACGAATTAAATATTTTTGAAAAAGATAATAAATAAATCGATTTCCTCTAGAAAATTGGAAAACAAATTTTAAGTTACGTCGGTATGCATTTTGGTTTTTTGAAATTTTTAGGAGGACTATTCTTTGAAGGAAATTTATGAAATGACTAAATATTAAATATGAGATATTTAGAAGGACCAAAAATATATTTACCACTATTTTTTATACCTACATATATTTTATATATTTTTTAATATATTAATATGACTCTTCATATTACTCTACCCGTGCGAATGCAAGCAAAATAAACATGTTTGACAAGTCAAATCTATTTTGTCAGCTGTAACGATTTATGTCATCGACGAACATGTATCTATTGATTCCATCAAGAAGATTGTAGTTTATTATCCGTCTATCAATTATAAATATGTCGCACTCAATATTAGAAAAAAATATTTATTTCATATACAAATTTATTAATATATTTTATTACGAATTAAATATTTTGGAAAAAGATAATAAATAAATCGATTTCCTCTAGAAAAATGGAAAACAAATTTCAAGTTATGTAAGTATGCATTTTGGTTTTTTGAAATTTTTAGGAGGACCATTCTTTGAAGGAAATTTATGAAATGACTAAATATTAAATATGAGATATTTAGCAGGACCAAAAATATATTTACCACTATTTTTTATACCTACATATATTTATATATTTTTTAATATATTAATATGACTCTTCATATTACTCTACGCGTGCGAATGCAAATTTATTAATATATTTTATTACGAATTAAATATTTTGGAAAAAGATAATAAATAAATAAATTTCCTCTAAAAAAACGGAAAACAAATTTTAAGTTATATGGGAATGCATTTTGCTTTTTGAAATTTTTAGGAGGACCACTCTTTAAGGAAATTTATGGAATGACTAAATGTTAAATATGAGATATTTAGAAGGAGCAAAAATATATTTAACACTATTTTTTATACCTACATATATTTTATATATTTTTTAATATATTAATATGACTCTTCATATTACTCTACCCGTGCGAATGCAAGCAAAATAAACATGTTTGACAAGTCAAATCTATTTTGTCAGCTGTAACGATTTATGTCATCGACGAACATGTATCTATTGATTCCATCAAGAAGATTGTAGTTTATTATCCGTCTATCAATTATAAATATGTCGCACTCAATATTAGAAAAAAATATTTATTTCATATACAAATTTATTAATATATTTTATTACGAATTAAATATTTTTGAAAAAGATAATAAATAAATCGATTTCCTCTAGAAAATTGGAAAACAAATTTTAAGTTACGTCGGTATGCATTTTGGTTTTTTGAAATTTTTAGGAGGACTATTCTTTGAAGGAAATTTATGAAATGACTAAATATTAAATATGAGATATTTAGAAGGACCAAAAATATATTTACCACTATTTTTATACCTACATATATTTTATATATTTTTTAATATATTAATATGACTCTTCATATTACTCTACCCGTGCGAATGCAAGCAAAATAAACATGTTTGACAAGTCAAATCTATTTTGTCAGCTGTAACGATTTATGTCATCGACGAACATGTATCTATTGATTCCATCAAGAAGATTGTAGTTTATTATCCGTCTATCAATTATAAATATGTCGCACTCAATATTAGAAAAAAATATTTATTTCATATACAAATTTATTAATATATTTTATTACGAATTAAATATTTTGGAAAAAGATAATAAATAAATCGATTTCCTCTAGAAAAATGGAAAACAAATTTCAAGTTATGTAAGTATGCATTTTGGTTTTTTGAAATTTTTAGGAGGACCATTCTTTGAAGGAAATTTATGAAATGACTAAATATTAAATATGAGATATTTAGAAGGACCAAAAATATATTTACCACTATTTTTTATACCTACATATATTTTATATATTTTTTAATATATTAATATGACTCTTCATATTACTCTACGCGTGCGAATGCAAATTTATTAATATATTTTATTACGAATTAAATATTTTGGAAAAAGATAATAAATAAATAAATTTCCACTAAAAAAACGGAAAACAAATTTTAAGTTATATGGGAATGCATTTTGGCTTTTTGAAATTTTTAGGAGGACCACTCTTTTAAGGAAATTTATGGAATGACTAAATGTTAAATATGAGATATTTAGAAGGACCAAAAATATATTTAACACTATTTTTTATACCTACATATATTTTATATATTTTTTAATATATTAATATGACTCTTCATATTACTCTACCCGTGCGAATGCAAGCAAAATAAACATGTTTGACAAGTCAAATCTATTTTGTCAGCTGTAACGATTTATCTCATCGACGAACATGTATCTATTGATTCCATCAAGAAGATTGTAGTTTATTATCCGTCTATCAATTATAAATATGTCGCACTGAATATTAGAAAAAAATATTTATTTCATATACAAATTTATTAATATATTTTATTACGAATTAAATATTTTGGAAAAAGATAATAAATAAATCGATTTCCTCTAGAAAAATGGAAAACAAATTTCAAGTTATGTCGGTATGCATTTTGGTTTTTTGAAATTTTTAGGAGGACCATTCTTTGAAGGAAATTTATGAAATGACTAAATATTAAATATGAGATATTTAGAAGGACCAAAAATATATTTAACACTATTTTTTATACCTACATATATTTTATATATTTTTTAATATATTAATATGATTCTTCATATTACTCTACAAGTGCGAATGCAAGCAAAATAAACATGTTTGACAAGTCAAATCTATTTTGTCAGCTGTAACGATTTATATCATCGACGAACATGTATCTATTTATTCCATCAAGAAGATTGTAGTTTATTATCCGTCTATCAATTATAAATATGTCGCACTCAATATTAGAAAAAATTATTTATTTCATATACAAATTTATTAATATATTTTATTACGAATTAAATATTTTGGAAAAAGATAATAAATAAATCGATTTCCTCTAGAAAATTGGAAAACAAATTTTAAGTTATGTCGGTATGCATTTTGGTTTTTTGAAATTTTTAGGAGGACCATTCTTTGAAGGAAATTTATGAAATGACTAAATATTAAATATGAGATATTTAGAAGGACCAAAAATATATTTACCACTATTTTTTATACCTACATATATTTTATATATTTTTTAATATATTAATATGACTCTTCATATTACTCTACGCGTGCGAATGCAAATTTATTAATATATTTTATTACGAATTAAATATTTTGGAAAAAGATAATAAATAAATCAATTTCCTCTAAAAAAAACGGAAAATAAATTTTAAGTTATGTGGGCATGCATTTTGGCTTTTTGAAATTTTTAGGAGGACCACTCTTTTAAGGAAATTTATGGAATGACTAAATGTTAAATATGAGATATTTAGAAGGAGCAAAAATATATTTAACACTATTTTTTATACCTACATATATTTTATATATTTTTTAATATATTAATATGACTCTTCATATTACTCTACCCGTGCGAATGCAAGCAAAATAAACATGTTTGACAAGTCAAATCTATTTTGTCAGCTGTAACGATTTATGTCATCGACGAACATGTATCTATTGATTCCATCAAGAAGATTGTAGTTTATTATCCGTCTATCAATTATAAATATGTCGCACTCAATATTAGAAAAAAATATTTATTTCATATACAAATTTATTAATATATTTTATTACGAATTAAATATTTTGGAAAAAGATAATAAATAAATCGATTTCCTCTAGAAAAATGGAAAACAAATTTCAAGTTATGTAAGTATGCATTTTGGTTTTTTGAAATTTTTAGGAGGACCATTCTTTGAAGGAAATTTATGAAATGACTAAATATTAAATATGAGATATTTAGAAGGACCAAAAATATATTTACCTCTATTTTTTATACCTACATATATTTTATATATTTTTTAATATATTAATATGACTTTTCATATTACTCTACGCGTGCGAATGCAAATTTATTAATATATTTTATTACGAATTAAATATTTTGGAAAAAGATAATAAATAAATAAATTTCCTCTAAAAAAACGGAAAACAAATTTTAAGTTATATGGGAATGCATTTTGGCTTTTTGAAATTTTTAGGAGGACCACTCTTTTAAGGAAATTTATGGAATGACTAAATGTTAAATATGAGATATTTAGAAGGAGCAAAAATATATTTAACACTATTTTTTATACCTACATATATTTTATATATTTTTTAATATATTAATATGACTCTTCATATTACTCTACCCGTGCGAATGCAAGCAAAATAAACATGTTTGACAAGTCAAATCTATTTTGTCAGCTGTAACGATTTATGTCATCGACGAACATGTATCTATTGATTCCATCAAGAAGATTGTAGTTTATTATCCGTCTATCAATTATAAATATGTCGCACTCAATATTAGAAAAAAATATTTATTTCATATACAAATTTATTAATATATTTTATTACGAATTAAATATTTTGGAAAAAGATAATAAATAAATCGATTTCCTCTAGAAAAATGGAAAACAAATTTCAAGTTATGTAAGTATGCATTTTGGTTTTTTGAAATTTTTAGGAGGACCATTCTTTGAAGGAAATTTATGAAATGACTAAATATTAAATATGAGATATTTAGAAGGACCAAAAATATATTTACCTCTATTTTTTATACCTACATATATTTTATATATTTTTTAATATATTAATATGATTCTTCATATTACTCTACAAGTGCGAATGCAAGCAAAATAAACATGTTTGACAAGTCAAATCTATTTTGTCAGCTGTAACGATTTATATCATCGACGAACATGTATCTATTCATTCCATCAAGAAGATTGTAGTTTATTATCCGTCTATCAATTATAAATATGTCGCACTCAATATTAGAAAAAATTATTTATTTCATATACAAATTTATTAATATATTTTATTACGAATTAAATATTTTTGAAAAAGATAATAAATAAATCGATTTCCTCTAGAAAATTGGAAAACAAATTTTAAGTTATGTCGGTATGCATTTTGGTTTTTTGAAATTTTTAGGAGGACCATACTTTGAAGGAAATTTATGAAATGACTAAATATTAAATATGAGATATTTAGAAGGACTAAAAATATATTTAACACTATTTTTTATACCTACATATATTTTATATATTTTTTAATATATTAATATGACTCTTCATATTACTCTACCAGTGCGAATGCAAGCAAAATAAATATGTTTGACAAGTCAAATCTATTTTGTCAGCTGTAACGATTTATGTCATCGACAAACATGTATCTATTGATTCCATCAAGAAGATTGTAGTTTATTATCCGTCTATCAATTATAAATATTCGCACTCAATATTAGAAAAAATTATTTATTTCATATACAAATTTATTAATATATTTTATTACGAATTAAATATTTTTGAAAAAGATAATAAATAAATCGATTTCCTCTAGAAAATTGGAAAACAAATTTTAAGTTATGTAAGTATGCATTTTGGTTTTTTGAAATTTTTAGGAGGACCATTCTTTGAAGGAAATTTATGAAATGACTAAATATTAAATATGAGATATTTAGAAGGACTAAAAATATATTTAACACTATTTTTTATACCTACATATATTTTATATATTTTTAATATATTAATATGACTCTTCATATTACTCTACCAGTGCGAATGCAAGCAAAATAAACATGTTTGACAAGTCAAATCTATTTTGTCAGCTGTAACGATTTATGTCATCGACGAACATGTATCTATTGATTCCATCAAGAAGATTGTAGTTTATTATCCGTCTATCAATTATAAATATGTCGCACTCAATATTAGAAAAAAATATTTATTTCATATACAAATTTATTAATATATTTTATTACGAATTAAATATTTTGGAAAAAGATAATAAATAAATCGATTTCCTCTAGAAAAATGGAAAACAAATTTCAAGTTATGTCGGTATGCATTTTGGTTTTTTGAAATTTTTAGGAGGACCATTCTTTGAAGGAAATTTATGAAATGACTAAATATTAAATATGAGATATTTAGAAGGACCAAAAATATATTTACCACTATTTTTTATACCTACATATATTTTATATATTTTTTCATATATATATATGACTCTTCATATTACTCTACGCGTGCGAATGCAAATTTATTAATATATTTTATTACGAATTAAATATTTTGGAAAAAGATAATAAATAAATCAATTTCCTCTAAAAAAACGGAAAACAAATTTTAAGTTATGTGGGCATGCATTTTGGCTTTTTGAAATTTTTAGGAGGACCACTCTTTTAAGGAAATTTATGGAATGACTAAATGTTAAATATGAGATATTTAGAAGGACCAAAAATATATTTAACACTATTTTTTATACCTACATATATTTTATATATTTTTTAATATATTAATATGACTCTTCATATTACTCTACCCGTGCGAATGCAAGCAAAATAAACATGTTTGACAAGTCAAATCTATTTTGTCAGCTGTAATGATTTATGTCATCGACGAACATGTATCTATTGATTCCATCAAGAAGATTGTAGTTTATTATCCGTTTATCAATTATAAATATGTCGCACTCAATATTAGAAAAAAATATTTATTTCATATACAAATTTATTAATATATTTTATTACGAATTAAATATTTTGGAAAAAGATAATAAATAAATCGATTTCCTCTAGAAAAATGGAAAACAAATTTCAAGTTATGTCGGTATGCATTTTGGTTTTTTGAAATTTTTAGGAGGACCATTCTTTGAAGGAAATTTATGAAATGACTAAATATTAAATATGAGATATTTAGAAGGACTAAAAATATATTTAACACTATTTTTTATACCTACATATATTTTATATATTTTTTAATATATTAATATGACTCTTCATATTACTCTACCAGTGCGAATGCAAGCAAAATAAACATGTTTGACAAGTCAAATCTATTTTGTCAGCTGTAACGATTTATGTCATCGACGAACATGTATCTATTGATTCCATCAAGAAGATTGTAGTTTATTATCCGTCTATCAATTATAAATATGTCGCACTCAATATTAGAAAAAAATATTTATTTCATATACAAATTTATTAATATATTTTATTACGAATTAAATATTTTTGAAAAAGATAATAAATAAATCGATTTCCTCTAGAAAATTGGAAAACAAATTTTAAGTTACGTCGGTATGCATTTTGGTTTTTTGAAATTTTTAGGAGGACTAATCTTTGAAGGAAATTTATGAAATGACTAAATATTAAATATGAGATATTTAGAAGGACCAAAAATATATTTACCACTATTTTTTATACCTACATATATTTTATATATTTTTTAATATATTAATATGACTCTTCATATTACTCTACCCGTGCGAATGCAAGCAAAATAAACATGTTTGACAAGTCAAATCTATTTTGTCAGCTGTAACGATTTATGTCATCGACGAACATGTATCTATTGATTCCATCAAGAAGATTGTAGTTTATTGTCCGTCTATCAATTATAAATATGTCGCACTCAATATTAGAAAAAAATATTTATTTCATATACAAATTTATTAATATATTTTATTACGAATTAAATATTTTGGAAAAAGATAATAAATAAATCGATTTCCTCTAGAAAAATGGAAAACAAATTTCAAGTTATGTAAGTATGCATTTTGGTTTTTTGAAATTTTTAGGAGGACCATTCTTTGAAGGAAATTTATGAAATGACTAAATATTAAATATGAGATATTTAGCAGGACCAAAAATATATTTACCACTATTTTTTATACCTACATATATTTTATATATTTTTTAATATATTAATATGACTCTTCATATTACTCTACGCGTGCGAATGCAAATTTATTAATATATTTTATTACGAATTAAATATTTTGGAAAAAGATAATAAATAAATAAATTTCCTCTAAAAAAACGGAAAACAAATTTTAAGTTATATGGGAATGCATTTTGGCTTTTTGAAATTTTTAGGAGGACCACTCTTTTAAGGAAATTTATGGAATGACTAAATGTTAAATATGAGATATTTAGAAGGACCAAAAATATATTTAACACTATTTTTTATACCTACATATATTTTATATATTTTTTAATATATTAATATGACTCTTCATATTACTCTACCCGTGCGAATGCAAGCAAAATAAACATGTTTGACAAGTCAAATCTATTTTGTCAGCTGTAACGATTTATCTCATTGACGAACATGTATCTATTGATTCCATCAAGAAGATTGTAGTTTATTATCCGTCTATCAATTATAATTATGTCGCACTGAATATTAGAAAAAAATATTTATTTCATATACAAATTTATTAATATATTTTATTACGAATTAAATATTTTGGAAAAAGATAATAAATAAATCGATTTCCTCTAGAAAAATGGAAAACAAATTTCAAGTTATGTCGGTATGCATTTTGGTTTTTTGAAATTTTTAGGAGGACCATTCTTTGAAGGAAATTTATGAAATGACTAAATATTAAATATGAGATATTTAGAAGGACCAAAAATATATTTAACACTATTTTTTATACCTACATATATTTTATATATTTTTCAATATATTAATATGATTCTTCATATCACTCTACAAGTGCGAATGCAAGCAAAATAAACATGTTTGACAAGTCAAATCTATTTTGTCAGCTGTAACGATTTATATCATCGACGAACATGTATCTATTTATTCCATCAAGAAGATTGTAGTTTATTATCCGTCTATCAATTATAAATATGTCGCACTCAATATTAGAAAAAATTATTTATTTCATATACAAATTTATTAATATATTTTATTACGAATTAAATATTTTTGAAAAAGATAATAAATAAATCGATTTCCTCTAGAAAATTGGAAAACAAATTTTAAGTTATGTCGGTATGCATTTTGGTTTTTTGAAATTTTTAGGACGACCATTCTTTGAAGGAAATTTATGAAATGACTAAATATTAAATATGAGATATTTAGAAGGACCAAAAATATATTTACCACTATTTTTTATACCTACATATATTTTATATATTTTTTAATATATTAATATGACTCTTCATATTACTCTACGCGTGCGAATGCAAATTTATTAATATATTTTATTACGAATTAAATATTTTGGAAAAAGATAATAAATAAATAAATTTCCTCTAAAAAAACGGAAAACAAATTTTAAGTTATATGGGAATGCATTTTGGCTTTTTGAAATTTTTAGGAGGACCATTCTTTGAAGGAAATTTATGAAATGACTAAATATTAAATATGAGATATTTAGAAGGACCAAAAATATATTTAACACTATTTTTTATACCTACATATATTTTATATATTTTTTAATATATTAATATGACTCTTCATATTACTCTACCAGTGCGAATGCAAGCAAAATAAACATGTTTGACAAGTCAAATCTATTTTGTCAGCTGTAACGATTTATATCATCGACGAACATGTATCTATTGATTCCATCAAGAAGATTGTAGTTTATTATCCGTCTATCAATTATAAATATTTCGCACTCAATATTAGAAAAAATTATTTATTTCATATACAAATTTATTAATATATTTTATTACGAATTAAATATTTTTGAAAAAGATAATAAATAAATCGATTTCCTCTAGAAAATTGGAAAACAAATTTTAAGTTATGTAAGTATGCATTTTGGTTTTTTGAAATTTTTAGGAGGACCATTCTTTGAAGGAAATTTATGAAATGACTAAATATTAAATATGAGATATTTAGAAGGACCAAAAATATATTTAACACTATTTTTTATACCTACATATATTTTATATATTTTTAATATATTAATATGACTCTTCATATTACTCTACCAGTGCGAATGCAAGCAAAATAAACATGTTTGACAAGTCAAATCTATTTTGTCAGCTGTAACGATTTATATCATCGACGAACATGTATCTATTGATTCCATCAAGAAGATTGTAGTTTATTATCCGTCTATCAATTATAAATATGTCGCACTCAATATTAGAAAAAATTATTTATTTCATATACAAATTTATTAATATATTTTATTACGAATTAAATATTTTAGAAAAAGATAATAAATAAATCGATTTCCTCTAGAAAATTGGAAAACAAATATTAAGTTATGTCGGTATGCATTTTGGTTTTTTGAAATTTTTAGGAGGACCATTCTTTGAAGGAAATTTATGAAATGACTAAATATTAAATATAAGATATTTAGAAGGACTAAAAATATATTTAACACTATTTTTTATACTTACATATATTTTATATATTTTTAATATTAATATGACTCTTCATATTACTCTACCAGTGCGAATGCAAGCAAAATAAACATGTTTGTACAAGTCAAATCTATTTTGTCAGCTGTAACGATTTATGTCATCGACGAACATGTATCTATTGATTCCATCAAGAAGATTGTAGTTTATTATCCGTCTATCAATTATAAATATTTCGCACTCAATATTAGAAAAAATTATTTATTTCATATACAAATTTATTAATATATTTTATTACGAATTAAATATTTTTGAAAAAGATAATAAATAAATCGATTTCCTCTAGAAAATTGGAAAACAAATTTTAAGTTATGTAAGTATGCATTTTGGTTTTTTGAAATTTTTAGGAGGACCATTCTTTGAAGGAAATTTTTGAAATGACTAAATATTAAATATGAGATATTTAGAAGGACCAAAAATATATTTACCACTATTTTTTATACCTACATATATTTTATATATTTTTTAATATATTAATATGACTCTTCATATTACTCTACGCGTGCGAATGCAAATTTATTAATATATTTTATTACGAATTAAATATTTTGGAAAAAGATAATAAATAAATCAATTTCCTCTAAAAAAACGGAAAACAAATTTTAAGTTATGTGGGCATGCATTTTGGCTTTTTGAAATTTTTAGGAGGACCACTCTTTTAAGGAAATTTATGGAATGACTAAATGTTAAATATGAGATATTTAGAAGGACCAAAAATATATTTAACACTATTTTTTATACCTACATATATTTATATATTTTTTAATATATTAATATGACTCTTCATATTACTCTACCCGTGCGAATGCAAGCAAAATAAACATGTTTGACAAGTCAAATCTATTTTGTCAGCTGTAACGATTTATGTAATCGACGAACATGTATCTATTGATTCCATCAAGAAGATTGTAGTTTATTATCCGTCTATCAATTATAAATATGTCGCACTCAATATTAGAAAAAAATATTTATTTCATATGCAAATTTATTAATATATTTTATTACGAATTAAATATTTTGAAAAAGATAATAAATAAATCGATTTCCTCTAGAAAATTGGAAAACAAATTTTAAGTTATGTCGGTATGCATTTTGGTTTTTTGAAATTTTTAGGAGGACCATACTTTGAAGGAAATTTATGAAATGACTAAATATTAAATATGAGATATTTAGAAGGACTAAAAATATATTTAACACTATTTTTTATACCTACATATATTTTATATATTTTTTAATATATTAATATGACTCTTCATATTACTCTACCAGTGCGAATGCAAGCAAAATAAATATGTTTGACAAGTCAAATCTATTTTGTCAGCTGTAACGATTTATGTCATCGACAAACATGTATCTATTGATTCCATCAAGAAGATTGTAGTTTATTATCCGTCTATCAATTATAAATATTTCGCACTCAATATTAGAAAAAATTATTTATTTCATATACAAATTTATTAATATATTTTATTACGAATTAAATATTTTTGAAAAAGATAATAAATAAATCGATTTCCTCTAGAAAATTGGAAAACAAATTTTAAGTTATGTAAGTATGCATTTTGGTTTTTTGAAATTTTTAGGAGGACCATTCTTTGAAGGAAATTTATGAAATGACTAAATATTAAATATGAGATATTTAGAAGGACCAAAAATATATTTAACACTATTTTTTATACCTACATATATTTTATATATTTTTTAATATATTAATATGACTCTTCATATTACTCTACCACTGCGAATGCAAGCAAAATAAACATGTTTGACAAGTCAAATCTATTTTGTCAGCTGTAACGATTTATATCATCGACGAACATGTATCTATTGATTCCATCAAGAAGATTGTAGTTTATTATCCGTCTATCAATTATAAATATGTCGCACTCAATATTAGAAAAAATTATTTATTTCATATACAAATTTATTAATATATTTTATTACGAATTAAATATTTTAGAAAAAGATAATAAATAAATCGATTTCCTCTAGAAAATTGGAAAACAAATATTAAGTTATGTCGGTATGCATTTTGGTTTTTTGAAATTTTTAGGAGGACCATTCTTTGAAGGAAATTTATGAAATGACTAAATATTAAATATAAGATATTTAGAAGGACTAAAAATATATTTAACACTATTTTTTATACTTACATATATTTTATATATTTTTAATATATTAATATGACTCTTCATATTACTCTACCAGTGCGAATGCAAGCAAAATAAACATGTTTGTACAAGTCAAATCTATTTTGTCAGCTGTAACGATTTATGTCATCGACGAACATGTATCTATTGATTCCATCAAGAAGATTGTAGTTTATTATCCGTCTATCAATTATAAATATTTCGCACTCAATATTAGAAAAAATTATTTATTTCATATACAAATTTATTAATATATTTTATTACGAATTAAATATTTTTGAAAAAGATAATAAATAAATCGATTTCCTCTAGAAAATTGGAAAACAAATTTTAAGTTATGTAAGTATGCATTTTGGTTTTTTGAAATTTTTAGGAGGACCATTCTTTGAAGGAAATTTTTGAAATGACTAAATATTAAATATGAGATATTTAGAAGGACCAAAAATATATTTACCACTATTTTTTATACCTACATATATTTTATATATTTTTTAATATATTAATATGACTCTTCATATTACTCTACGCGTGCGAATGCAAATTTATTAATATATTTTATTACGAATTAAATATTTTGGAAAAAGATAATAAATAAATCAATTTCCTCTAAAAAAACGGAAAACAAATTTTAAGTTATGTGGGCATGCATTTTGGCTTTTTGAAATTTTTAGGAGGACCACTCTTTTAAGGAAATTTATGGAATGACTAAATGTTAAATATGAGATATTTAGAAGGACCAAAAATATATTTAACACTATTTTTTATACCTACATATATTTTATATATTTTTTAATATATTAATATGACTCTTCATATTACTCTACCCGTGCGAATGCAAGCAAAATAAACATGTTTGACAAGTCAAATCTATTTTGTCAGCTGTAACGATTTATGTCATCGACGAACATGTATCTATTGATTCCATCAAGAAGATTGTAGTTTATTATCCGTCTATCAATTATAAATATGTCGCACTCAATATTAGAAAAAAATATTTATTTCATATACAAATTTATTAATATATTTTATTACGAATTAAATATTTTGAAAAAGATAATAAATAAATCGATTTCCTCTAGAAAATGGAAAACAAATTTTAAGTTATGTCGGTATGCATTTTGGTTTTTTGAAATTTTTAGGAGGACCATACTTTGAAGGAAATTTATGAAATGACTAAATATTAAATATGAGATATTTAGAAGGACTAAAAATATATTTAACACTATTTTTTATACCTACATATATTTTATATATTTTTAATATATTAATATGACTCTTCATATTACTCTACCAGTGCGAATGCAAGCAAAATAAATATGTTTGACAAGTCAAATCTATTTTGTCAGCTGTAACGATTTATGTCATCGACAAACATGTATCTATTGATTCCATCAAGAAGATTGTAGTTTATTATCCGTCTATCAATTATAAATATTTCGCACTCAATATTAGAAAAAATTATTTATTTCATATACAAATTTATTAATATATTTTATTACGAATTAAATATTTTTGAAAAAGATAATAAATAAATCGATTTCCTCTAGAAAATTGGAAAACAAATTTTAAGTTATGTAAGTATGCATTTTGGTTTTTTGAAATTTTTAGGAGGACCATTCTTTGAAGGAAATTTATGAAATGACTAAATATTAAATATGAGATATTTAGAAGGACCAAAAATATATTTAACACTATTTTTTATACCTACATATATTTTATATATTTTTTAATATATTAATATGACTCTTCATATTACTCTACCCGTGCGAATGCAAGCAAAATAAACATGTTTGACAAGTCAAATCTATTTTGTCAGCTGTAACGATTTATGTAATCGACGAACATGTATCTATTGATTCCATCAAGAAGATTGTAGTTTATTATCCGTCTATCAATTATAAATATGTCGCACTCAATATTAGAAAAAAATATTTATTTCATATGCAAATTTATTAATATATTTTATTACGAATTAAATATTTTTGAAAAAGATAATAAATAAATCGATTTCCTCTAGAAAATTGGAAAACAAATTTTAAGTTATGTCGGTATGCATTTTGGTTTTTTGAAATTTTTAGGAGGACCATACTTTGAAGGAAATTTATGAAATGACTAAATATTAAATATGAGATATTTAGAAGGACTAAAAATATATTTAACACTATTTTTTATACCTACATATATTTTATATATTTTTTAATATATTAATATGACTCTTCATATTACTCTACCAGTGCGAATGCAAGCAAAATAAATATGTTTGACAAGTCAAATCTATTTTGTCAGCTGTAACGATTTATGTCATCGACAAACATGTATCTATTGATTCCATCAAGAAGATTGTAGTTTATTATCCGTCTATCAATTATAAATATTTCGCACTCAATATTAGAAAAAATTATTTATTTCATATACAAATTTATTAATATATTTTATTACGAATTAAATATTTTTGAAAAAGATAATAAATAAATCGATTTCCTCTAGAAAATTGGAAAACAAATTTTAAGTTATGTAAGTATGCATTTTGGTTTTTTGAAATTTTTAGGAGGACCATTCTTTGAAGGAAATTTATGAAATGACTAAATATTAAATATGAGATATTTAGAAGGACTAAAAATATATTTAACACTATTTTTTATACCTACATATATTTTATATATTTTTTAATATATTAATATGACTCTTCATATTACTCTACCAGTGCGAATGCAAGCAAAATAAACATGTTTGACAAGTCAAATCTATTTTGTCAGCTGTAACGATTTATATCATCGACGAACATGTATCTATTGATTCCATCAAGAAGATTGTAGTTTATTATCCGTCTATCAATTATAAATATGTCGCACTCAATATTAGAAAAAATTATTTATTTCATATACAAATTTATTAATATATTTTATTACGAATTAAATATTTTAGAAAAAGATAATAAATAAATCGATTTCCTCTAGAAAATTGGAAAACAAATATTAAGTTATGTCGGTATGCATTTTGGTTTTTTGAAATTTTTAGGAGGACCATTCTTTGAAGGAAATTTATGAAATGACTAAATATTAAATATAAGATATTTAGAAGGACTAAAAATATATTTAACACTATTTTTTATACTTACATATATTTTATATATTTTTTAATATATTAATATGACTCTTCATATTACTCTACCAGTGCGAATGCAAGCAAAATAAACATGTTTGTACAAGTCAAATCTATTTTGTCAGCTGTAACGATTTATGTCATCGACGAACATGTATCTATTGATTCCATCAAGAAGATTGTAGTTTATTATCCGTCTATCAATTATAAATATTTCGCACTCAATATTAGAAAAAATTATTTATTTCATATACAAATTTATTAATATATTTTATTACGAATTAAATATTTTTGAAAAAGATAATAAATAAATCGATTTCCTCTAGAAAATTGGAAAACAAATTTTAAGTTATGTAAGTATGCATTTTGGTTTTTTGAAATTTTTAGGAGGACCATTCTTTGAAGGAAATTTTTGAAATGACTAAATATTAAATATGAGATATTTAGAAGGACCAAAAATATATTTACCACTATTTTTTATACCTACATATATTTTATATATTTTTTAATATATTAATATGACTCTTCATATTACTCTACGCGTGCGAATGCAAATTTATTAATATATTTTATTACGAATTAAATATTTGGAAAAAGATAATAAATAAATCAATTTCCTCTAAAAAAACGGAAAACAAATTTAAGTTATGTGGGCATGCATTTTGGCTTTTTGAAATTTGTAGGAGGACCACTCTTTTAAGGAAATTTATGGAATGACTAAATGTTAAATATGAGATATTTAGAAGGACCAAAAATATATTTAACACTATTTTTTATACCTACATATATTTTATATATTTTTTAATATATTAATATGACTCTTCATATTACTCTACCCGTGCGAATGCAAGCAAAATAAACATGTTTGACAAGTCAAATCTATTTTGTCAGCTGTAACGATTTATGTAATCGACGAACATGTATCTATTGATTCCATCAAGAAGATTGTAGTTTATTATCCGTCTATCAATTATAAATATGTCGCACTCAATATTAGAAAAAAATATTTATTTCATATGCAAATTTATTAATATATTTTATTACGAATTAAATATTTTGGAAAAAGATAATTAATAAATCGATTTCCTCTAAAAAAACGGAAAACAAATTTTAAGTTATGTGGCCATGCATTTTGGATTTTTGAAATTTTTAGGAGGACCACTCTTTAAGGAAATTTATGGAATGACTAAATGTTAAATATGAGATATTTAGAAGGACCAAAAATATATTTAAAACTATTTTTTATACCTACATATATTTGATATATTTTTTAATATATTAATATGACTCTTAATATTACTCTACCCGTGCGAATGCAAGCAAAATAGACATGTTTGACGGGTCAAATCTGTTTTGTCAGCGGTAACGATTTATGTCATCCACGAACATGTATCTATTGATTCCATCAAGAAGATTGTAGTTTATTATCAGTCTATCAATTATAAATATGTCGCACTCAATATTAGAAAAAACTATTTATTTCATATACAAATTTATTAATATATTTTATTACGAATTAAATATTTTGGAAAAAGATAATAAATAAATCGATTTCCTCTAGAAAAATGGAAAACAAATTTTAAGTTATGTCGGTATGCATTTTGGTTTTTTGAAATTTTTAGGAGGACCATACTTTGAAGGAAATTTATGAAATGACTAAATATTAAATATGAGATATTTAGAAGGACTAAAAATATATTTAACACTATTTTTTATACCTACATATATTTTATATATTTTTTAATATATTAATATGACTCTTCATATTACTCTACCCGTGCGAATGCAAGCAAAATAAACATGTTTGACAAGTCAAATCTATTTTGTCAGCTGTAACGATTTATGTAATCGACGAACATGTATCTATTGATTCCATCAAGAAGATTGTAGTTTATTATCCGTCTATCAATTATAAATATGTCGCACTCAATATTAGAAAAAAATATTTATTTCATATGCAAATTTATTAATATATTTTATTACGAATTAAATATTTTTGAAAAAGATAATAAATAAATCGATTTCCTCTAGAAAATTGGAAAACAAATTTTAAGTTATGTCGGTATGCATTTTGGTTTTTTGAAATTTTTAGGAGGACCATACTTTGAAGGAAATTTATGAAATGACTAAATATTAAATATGAGATATTTAGAAGGACTAAAAATATATTTAACACTATTTTTTATACCTACATATATTTTATATATTTTTTAATATATTAATATGACTCTTCATATTACTCTACCAGTGCGAATGCAAGCAAAATAAATATGTTTGACAAGTCAAATCTATTTTGTCAGCTGTAACGATTTATGTCATCGACAAACATGTATCTATTGATTCCATCAAGAAGATTGTAGTTTATTATCCGTCTATCAATTATAAATATTTCGCACTCAATATTAGAAAAAATTATTTATTTCATATACAAATTTATTAATATATTTTATTACGAATTAAATATTTTTGAAAAAGATAATAAATAAATCGATTTCCTCTAGAAAATTGGAAAACAAATTTTAAGTTATGTAAGTATGCATTTTGGTTTTTTGAAATTTTTAGGAGGACCATTCTTTGAAGGAAATTTATGAAATGACTAAATATTAAATATGAGATATTTAGAAGGACTAAAAATATATTTAACACTATTTTTTATACCTACATATATTTTATATATTTTTTAATATATTAATATGACTCTTCATATTACTCTACCAGTGCGAATGCAAGCAAAATAAACATGTTTGACAAGTCAAATCTATTTTGTCAGCTGTAACGATTTATATCATCGACGAACATGTATCTATTGATTCCATCAAGAAGATTGTAGTTTATTATCCGTCTATCAATTATAAATATGTCGCACTCAATATTAGAAAAAATTATTTATTTCATATACAAATTTATTAATATATTTTATTACGAATTAAATATTTTAGAAAAAGATAATAAATAAATCGATTTCCTCTAGAAAATTGGAAAACAAATATTAAGTTATGTCGGTATGCATTTTGGTTTTTTGAAATTTTTAGGAGGACCATTCTTTGAAGGAAATTTATGAAATGACTAAATATTAAATATAAGATATTTAGAAGGACTAAAAATATATTTAACACTATTTTTTATACCTACATATATTTTATATATTTTTTAATATATTAATATGACTCTTCATATTACTCTACCAGTGCGAATGCAAGCAAAATAAACATGTTTGTACAAGTCAAATCTATTTTGTCAGCTGTAACGATTTATGTCATCGACGAACATGTATCTATTGATTCCATCAAGAAGATTGTAGTTTATTATCCGTCTATCAATTATAAATATTTCGCACTCAATATTAGAAAAAATTATTTATTTCATATACAAATTTATTAATATATTTTATTACGAATTAAATATTTTTGAAAAAGATAATAAATAAATCGATTTCCTCTAGAAAATTGGAAAACAAATTTTAAGTTATGTAAGTATGCATTTTGGTTTTTTGAAATTTTTAGGAGGACCATTCTTTGAAGGAAATTTTTGAAATGACTAAATATTAAATATGAGATATTTAGAAGGACCAAAAATATATTTACCACTATTTTTTATACCTACATATATTTTATATATTTTTAATATATTAATATGACTCTTCATATTACTCTACGCGTGCGAATGCAAATTTATTAATATATTTTATTACGAATTAAATATTTTGGAAAAAGATAATAAATAAATCAATTTCCTCTAAAAAAACGGAAAACAAATTTTAAGTTATGTGGGCATGCATTTTGGCTTTTTGAAATTTGTAGGAGGACCACTCTTTTAAGGAAATTTATGGAATGACTAAATGTTAAATATGAGATATTTAGAAGGACCAAAAATATATTTAACACTATTTTTTATACCTACATATATTTTATATATTTTTTAATATATTAATATGACTCTTCATATTACTCTACCCGTGCGAATGCAAGCAAAATAAACATGTTTGACAAGTCAAATCTATTTTGTCAGCTGTAACGATTTATGTAATCGACGAACATGTATCTATTGATTCCATCAAGAAGATTGTAGTTTATTATCCGTCTATCAATTATAAATATGTCGCACTCAATATTAGAAAAAAATATTTATTTCATATGCAAATTTATTAATATATTTTATTACGAATTAAATATTTTGGAAAAAGATAATTAATAAATCGATTTCCTCTAAAAAAACGGAAAACAAATTTTAAGTTATGTGGCCATGCATTTTGGATTTTTGAAATTTTTAGGAGGACCACTCTTTTAAGGAAATTTATGGAATGACTAAATGTTAAATATGAGATATTTAGAAGGACCAAAAATATATTTAAAACTATTTTTTATACCTACATATATTTGATATATTTTTTAATATATTAATATGACTCTTAATATTACTCTACCCGTGCGAATGCAAGCAAAATAGACATGTTTGACGGGTCAAATCTGTTTTGTCAGCGGTAACGATTTATGTCATCCACGAACATGTATCTATTGATTCCATCAAGAAGATTGTAGTTTATTATCAGTCTATCAATTATAAATATGTCGCACTCAATATTAGAAAAAACTATTTATTTCATATACAAATTTATTAATATATTTTATTACGAATTAAATATTTTGGAAAAAGATAATAAATAAATCGATTTCCTCTAGAAAAATGGAAAACAAATTTTAAGTTATGTCGGTATGCATTTTGGCTTTTTGAAATTTTTAGGAGGATCATTCTTTGAAGGAAATTTATAGAATGACTAAATGATAAATATGAGATATTTAGAAGGATCAAAAACATATTTAACACTATTTTTATACCTACATATATTTTATATATTTTTTAATATATTAATATGACTCTTCATATTAGTCTACCCGTGCGAATGCAAACAAAATAGTCATGTTTGACGGGTCAAATCTGTTTTGTCAGCGGTAACGATTTATGTCATCGACGAACATGTATCTATTGATTCCATCAAGAAGATTGTAGTTTATTATCCGTCTATCAATTATAAATATGTCGCACTCAATATTAGAAAAAATTATTTATTTCATATACAAATTTATTAATATATTTTATTATGAATTAAATATTTTGGAAAAAGATAATAAATAAATCGACTTCCTCTAGAAAAATGGAAAACAAATTTTAAGTTATTTCGGTATGCATTTTGGTTTTTTGAAATTTTTAGCAGGACCATTCTTTGAAGGAAATTTATGAAATGACTAAATATTAAATATGAGATATTTAGAAGGACCAAAAATATATTTAACACTATTTTTTTATACCTACATATATTTTATATATTTTTTAATATATTAATATGACTCTTCATATTACTCTACCCGTGCGAATGCAAGCAAAATAAACATGTTAGACAAGTCAAATCTATTTTGTCAGCTGTAACGATTTATGTCATCGACGAACATGTATCTATTGATTCCATCAAGAAGATTGTAGTTTATTATCAGTCTATCAATTATAAATATGTCGCACTTAATATTAGAAAAAATTATTTATTTCATATACAAATTTATTAAGATATATTTTATTACGAATTAAATATTTTGGAAAAAGATAATAAATAAATCGATTTCCTCTAGAAAAATGGAAAACAATTTTTAAGTTATGTCGGTATGCATTTTGGCTTTTTGAAATTTTTAGGAGGATCATTCTTTGAAGGAAATTTATAGAAGACTAAATATTAAATATGAGATATTTAGAAGGATCAAAAACATATGTAACACTATTTTTATACCTACATATATTTTATATATTTTTTAATATATTAATATGACTCTTCATATTACTCTACACGTGCGAATGCAAATTTATTAATATATTTTATTACGAATTAAATATTTTGGAAAAAGATAATAAATAAATCAATTTCCTCTAAAAAACGGAAAACAAATTTTAAGTTATGTGGGCATGCATTTTGGCTTTTTGAAATTTTTAGGTGGACCATTCTTTTAAGGAAATTTATGGAATGACTAAATATTAAATATGAGATATTTAGAAGGACCAAAAATATATTTAACACTATTTTTTATACCTACATATATTTTATATATTTTTAATATATTAATATGACTCTTCAAATTACTCTACCCGTGCGAATGCAAGCAAAATAAACATGTTTGACGAATCAAATCTGTTTTGTCAACTGTAACGATTTATGTCATCTACGAAGATGTATGTATTGATTCCATCCAGAAGATTGTAGTTTATTATTGGTCTATCAATTATAAATATGTCGCATTCAATATTAGAAAAAGATATTTATTTCATATACAAATTTATTAATATCTTTTATTACGAATTAAATATTGAGGAAATAAATAACAAATAAATCGATTTCCTCTAGAAAAATGGAAAACAAATTTTAAATTATGTCGGCAAGTATTTTGGCTTTTTAAAATTTGTAGGAGGATTATTCTTTGAAGGAAATTTATGGAATGACTAAATATTAAATATGAGATATTTAGAAGGACCTAAAACATATTTAACACTATTTTTTATACCTACATATATTTTATATATTTTTTAATATATTAACATGACTCTTCATATTACTCTACCCGTGCGAATGCAAGCAAAATAGACATGTTTGACGGGTCAAATCTGTTTTGTCAGCGGTAACGATTTATGTCATCGACGAACATGTATCTATTGATTCCATCAAGAAGATTGTAGTTTATTATCCGTCTATCAATTATAAATATGTCGCACTCAATATTAGAAAAAATTATTTATTTCATATACAAATTTATTAATATATTTTATTACGAATTAAATATTTAGAAAAAAGATAATAAATAAATCGATTTCCTCTAGAAAAATGGAAAACAAATTTTAAGTTATGTCGACAAACATTTTGGCTTTTTAAAATTTTTAGGAGGATCATTCTTGAAGGAAATTTATGGAATGACTTAATATTAAATATGAGATATTTAGTAGGACCCAAAACATATTTAGGATTTTTTACGAAAATAACTCACTTTTTACCCCTGGTTTCAAAAAAATTCCCAAACTATCCCACTTTTAGGAGGAGTCGCCAATTGAATTGGAGACCCCTCTTAAAAATTGAATGGAGGCGTCAATTGGATTGGCTAGGGCAGGTGCCCTAGCCAATCCAATTGGCGGCCCTGCGTAGGGTTTAAGAGGAGGCGCCAATTCAATTGGAGACTCCTCCTAAAATGCAATTTTTTTTGGTAAATGGTATACGTGATAGATAAATTTGATATAGGACCACTTGATATTAATAAAATTTGCCGTTTACACAAAGAAACTTAATGGTGATGACCGGGATCACCTAACCGACCTCCGGTCCCACATCCTCTAGCTACCCTAACCCGTGGCCCTAACCCAAGTTGACAATTCTGTACCGGTGTTTGAGCATCTGAGGGGCCAGGAGCGTCACTACGAACTACAGGAGAAGGTCTGTTGAGGTAGTCAGACAAGTCGGCATAGTCTTCAGTATGCATCGATGGTGTACCGCCGTAGCTGAGCTCATGACCCATGCCAGAGAAGTTGGGATGTGGTTGACTCATTGATGGGCGACCGGGACGGTTGAAGGGAGACATGGGTGTGAGCAATGCGTCGAGGAAAGGTTGGAAAGGTTGTTGGGGTGTTTGGTAGAGATAAGGTTGTTGGATGTTTTGGTTTTGTGAGGTTTGAGCTTCTTGGCTACGGTAGGAGGGGGGCGATTGGTGTTGAATGATCGTTGGGTGTTCTGGCTTAGGCGACTTTGGTAGGGTGATGGGGTGGATGCGAATCGATGTTGAGTATCAGGTTGATGGTCAATTTGTTGGTGGTGGTATGGGGTATGCTCTTGGTATTGGGGTTGGGTGTATGGAATATTTTGGTTGTATGTTTGTGTGTTGGTTGAACGAAACGTTTGACAGACAAGGGGTTGTGTGTATCCGCTCTGACACTGTTATTGGGGGTTTGATATTGAGGTGTCAGGTGTGTAAGTCATCTGACGTGGGTCGTACAAGTACATATCCTCGACGATGAACTGAAAACCAACCGATATGTACCAAGCCATATAAGTACGACTTGGTTTTTCTTCAATTGACATGACTGCGCCAGTTAACACATGGTCATGATGGTGCTTCCATTCGCGACAGTCCGATATTGCGAAGCTTTGCCATGGATTGAAGTTCCATTGGTCGTTAACTTTGCGCAGATGCCATTCTCCTAGGCTAGCTGGGGGATCTGGGATATGTTGGGGCATACCGAACTGCAGCTTCACACGATCACTGTTGTGCATCTCCACAATTGTGAACCGTATTATCGGTGTGCATGTAGTCCATACGGCCGCGTCTGCAGCTTCACACGATCACTGTTGTGCATCTCCACAATTGAATTGGAGCCTCCTCTTAAACCCTACACAGGGGCGCCAATTGGATTGGCCAGGGAACCTGCCCTAGCCAATCCAATTGGCGCCTCCATTCAAATTTTAAGAGGAGTCTCCAATTCAATTGGCGACTCCTCCTAAAAGTGGGGTAGTTTGGGATTTTTTTTGAAACCAGGGGTATTTTGGGATTTTCCTTGAAAAAGTGGGTTATTTTTGTAAAAAATCCACATATTTAACCCTATTTTTTATACCTACCCATATTTTATATATTTTTTAATATATTAATACTATTCTTCATATTACTCTACCCGTGCAAATGCAAGCAAAATATATGTCACCGACGAACATGTATCTATTGATTACATCAAGAAGATTGTAGTTTATTATCCGTCTATCAATTATAAATATGTTATACTCAATATTATAAAAAAATTATTTATTTTAAAATTTCATTAATATATTTTCTTACGAATAAAATATTTGGGAAAAAGATAGTACATAAATCAATTTCCTCTAAAAAAATTGAAAATGAAATTTAAGTTATGTCGGCAAGCAAAATAGACAAGTCTGACGCGACAAATCTGTTTTGTATATGTAACAATTTATATCACCAAAGAACATGTGTCTATTGATTCCATCAAGAAGATTATAGTGTTATGTGGTCAAGAATTTTAAAATTTGTAGGAGGGCCATTCTTTGAATGAAATTTTTGGAAGGACTAAAAGTTAAATATGAGATATTTAGAAGGACCAAACACATACTTAACCCTATTTTTTATACCTACCCATATTTTATATATTTTTTAATATATTAATATTATTCTTCATATTTCTCTATCGGTTGGAATGCAGGCAAAATAAATAGGTTTGACGGGGCAAATCTGTTTTGTCATCTGTAATAATTTATGTCACCGGCGAACATGTATCTAATGTTTCCATCAAGAAGATTGTAGTTTATTCTCAGTCTATCAATTATAAATATGTTGTACTCAATATTATAAAAAAATTATTTAAATATTTTACAATTTCATTAATATATTTTATTACGAATTAAATATTTACGAAAAATATAATAAATCAATCAATTTCCTCTAAAAATGGAAAACGGATTTTAAGATATGTCTACAAGTATTTGAGCTTTTTAAAATTTTTAGGAGGACCATTCTTTGAAGGAAATTTTTGTAAGGACTAAAATTTAAATATGAGATATTTAAAAGACAAAAACATATTTAACCCAATTTTTAATTCCTCTCTCTATATATTATTTTTCATTTACACTACCCGTACGAATGCAAGCAAAATAGACATGTCTGACACGACAAATCTATTTTGTCACCTGTAACAATTTTTGTCACCAAAAATATGTATTTATGATTCTATCAAAAATGTATCTATTGATTTCATCAAAAAGATTATAAAAAATGTATCTATTCATTCCATCAAGAAGATTATAGGTTATGTTGGCAAGCATTTTAAAATTGGTAGGAGGACCATATTAAATTTTTGGAAGGACTAAAAAGTTAAATATGAGATATTTAGAAGGGTCAAACACATATTTAACCCTATTTTTATACCTATCCATATTTTATATATTTTTTAATATATTAATATTATTCTTCATATTACTCTATTTATGCGAATGCAAGCAAAATAAAGAGGCTTGACTATTATTTCCATCAAGAAGATTGTAGTTTATTCACACTCTGCAATTATAAATATGTTGTATTCAATATTATAAAAAAAATTATTTATTTATTTTACAATTTAATTAATATATTTTTTTAATACGAATTAAATATTTAGGAAAAATAATAATAAATCAATCAATTTCCTCTATCATTATTAAAATGAATAAATCAATATATTTTTTAATACGAATTAATATATTTTTTAATACGAATTAAATATTTAGGAAAAAAATATTAATAAATTTCTTATATCTTGTAGTTTTTATTAAAATGAATAAATCATCACATCATTATTGATGTAATTGTAAGACATGTTATATGTCCAAACGTTAAGTTTTTTATAAGCATGAGAACTCCAATAAATCAACCTACAACAAATCCAACCCCGAAATTATCGGCAAGGAACTATAAAAGAAAGAAATATCGAATCGAGAATTATTCCTCATTCTTTTCGAAAAGTTATAAATCAATTCCAAAATAATGTTTTCATATAACTCAAAATTTCCAACTTAACAAAGACATTACCTTTAAAAAGAATTAAATTTCGACAAAACCATTTCCTTTTTTTTCCTCCGTATTTCATAGTGATTTTCAATTGATGTATCAAATACAAAATCATGTGTTATACCAACAACAAAAAAATACATACAAATATTAATTTTTTAAGGCTAAAATGCAACTTCATTCTAAAGTACACATTACTTAATGTAGTATTTGTTTTCAAAAACTATCACGTATTACGTATTAGGAAAACAAATATGTAATACGTGATAGTTTTTGAAAACAAATACGTGAATTTTTTGAATTTAATGCAACTTCATTCTAAGGCATACGAATCTTATTTTCTAATTGAATTTTTTTTTAGAAAAACAAATTTAACGCATTTCATTCATCAAATAGTATTCAATATAATTAGGAGCCAAATTAATAATATTACGTTTAAATCAAGAATCGTATGCCTTAGATAAGGAGTGAGAAACCATATTTGTTTGGAGCTTAACAAAGATTACTTAAAAGTTGGGATAAAAATACAACAATCTCTGGATGGACGGTATAATTAAACTAAACTCAGAAATACCATTGTTATTAGACCAAATTGTTTGGATCACTCTTTGAGAGTCACTTTCAAAAATAACATTATTCAATTACATTGCTATAGCTCCATGGATTGCCTCTTTGAGGGGCAAGGTGTATGCTTCTTGCACGAAGTGGAAACTGTGTGTGTGTGTGTGACAGAGAGAGAGAGAGAGGGAGAGAGAGATTTAACCAACATTTGAAGAAAATTTAACAGCTCCTTGAAAAAACTGGATATCTCTCTCTCTCTCTCTATCTATCTATCTATCTATCTACCTATATATATATATATATATATATATATATGTGTGTGTGTGTGTGTGTGTGTGTGTGTTTGTGTGTGTGTGTGTGTTGTGTGTGTGTGTGACAGAGAGAGAGAGAGAGAGAGAGAGAGAGAGAGAGTGTGTATTACCCCGTATTTCCTTAAATGCCTAAATTTCCATTAATTGAGGTCAATTGAGTTCCTATGTGCTCTAAAAGTTGCCGTTTGGGATAAATAGAGTAAATAGTGAGTTCAGGTTGACTTAATTAATATTAATTGGGACTGACCTTTTATTAATTGGGACATTTTGGTAACACTGATAATGGGTCAATAGCTCTGGTAGAACAAATATTACAAGTGTAGTGCCACTTGAGATATTTGTTACTACCGGTAACCTTTTCTAACCACATGTTACTAGTGGCAAATGGTGGCCACATGTTATTATCTCTTACTAACTCCCTACCATGTGTCATTCTCATTTGTTCTTTGTATCTGAAAGAATAAAAAGAAAGAAGTAGTTCAAGGGAAAGGTAGAAGAAGAGAAAGCAAGGCTAGTGGAGAAGAAGAAGAAGAAGGAAAGTTTGGAACCAACACCATCATCTTCATCCTCATCTCATCTTCAACAACTTCTCCTCTTCAATTTCTTTAGGTGGTTTCTAGATAGAAACCCTAGGTTTCTAGAAGATTAGGGTTGTAGAATCATAGATAAATCATGAATAATCCATGCTATGTGATGAATATTTCTCTTGATGTTGTAGTTTTTATGAACATGTGCTTGATATGGTCTTCATGATTTGTTGTGGTTATGAACTTGGGATTCTTGTTATACATGTGTATATGAGCATGTAGTGAGATGGATGTGTTAGAACAAGGAGTGTGGGTTTGGTTGGAAATGGTTTAACAGGGAAAAATGGTGTTCTGAGAAGTGAAAAAGTGAAAATGTGAGTGGACCAATCGATTGGTCTCTGTCATCAATCGATTGACAACCCTTTGTTTTGCAGAAAAATGATATTTTTACAAGACCAATCGATTGACACTGCATTGCAATCGATTGCATAAACTTTTTGTATATGAACAGTGGAAAATTTTAGCAGGACCAATCGATTGACACTCAGGATCAATCGATTGATCCTCAACAAACTTTGAAAAACAGAAATGTGAGAGGAACCAATCGATTGGGCTTCCCCAACCAATCGATTGACTTAAGTTAAAAACTTCAAAATCCATTTCTTAAGTGTTTCTAAATGCATTCTTCCAACCATTAATCAATTATGATGCTATGCTTATGTTGAATACATGCTAATGGTGAAAATTACATGATGAACCTAGTAAGTTAACCTAGGATTGAAATTAGGTCATGAGACTGATGATTCGAGCCTCAATTAGGTTTCAGCCCCAACCACGGCGGACGTGGGGGAAAGGTGGACACCTAAATGGGTTAGATTCATATACGGTGAAAGTGACCCTAAGTGGGTTAGATTCCCATACGGGTAACGGTCGCTTGAACTGGGGATTAAGCCTCATAGAGGACCCGATATCCACCACAAAAGTTGAATCATACGAGCATGCATGAACCGGGCCTGGCTTAGATGTAAGTCCATTCGGGAATTGATGTTTCGTGATCTGAATAATGATCGTGGTTGAGTTTTGAGAACTCAGATGCATGTTGCCATACATTGCGAGGTAGTTTCCCCATCGCTCAAGTCTTTGCTCCCTTGTTGACTTGAGTTAGATATGAGTTGAATATTAATTAGAACACCCTTTAGAGCCGAATGGACCCATAAGATAGGGAACCCACTGAAATTATTATCTCACCCCATGTTGTTGATTATTTTTCAGGTGGTTCTGAGCAGGAGAAGGGTAAGGGCAAGATAGAGTGATGTCTTGCTTACCTGATGATTGGATGGCTTTTCTTTCCGCTGTGTAGATATTTTTGGGATCATTGTCTAATGATCTAGATTAGTAGTTTTATTTTGGGAACTTTTGTGTATATTTTGTGTCATGTTGTATTTATTTTGGGCATGCATTTGTATATGTACACTGTGCTGCTAGGCGCTATGTATTTCAGTACCATTTTTACACTATGTATAATATGTATTCTAGACATATATTATATATGGGTGTTACAGTTGGTATCAGAGCAGGTCGTATCCCCGACCTAGCCTTGAAATATTATAAGTATTTCTTTCTGCCTCATATGTGAGTTGTCATCATTGTCCTTGGTGTTATATTCATAGTATAAAGCCTGGTCAACTTAATCCTATTTGTATGACATTCAGGATCATGGTTGACAGACGCAGAGGTCGTGGTAGACCCAGAACCTAGAATTCAGACTCTGAACCGCCAAGGGGTAGTGAAGGTTTTCAATGGCCTCAGTTTATGCAACAGACGCAACAACAACAAAATCAATTCATGCAACAGATGATGCAACAGTGGAATGGTGATTTTCATCCTCAAGGGGTTCCACAAGAAGCAGCAGGTAGTAGTTTCAGAGATTTCTTCCGCATGAATCCTCCTGAGTTCCATGGTGGGTTGAATCCTGTGAAAGCTTAGGAGTGGATAACCAGCATGGAAAGGATTTTTCAGATAGTGCATTATAGCGAAGAGAATAAGGTTGTGTTTGCTTCTCACATGATGAAGGGTCCGGGTGTGAGATGGTGGGAGAGTGCTTCGACTCTTATGACCAATCAAGGAATACCTAGGGATTGGGAGAATTTTAATACTATTTTCCTGGATAAGTATTTTCCTAGTTCTTTGAGGATTCATAAAGAGTTTGAGTTTCATCAGCTTAGACAGGGTACTATGTCAGTAGCTGCGTATGCTGAGAAGTTCAAAGATATGGCTTCTTATTCTAGACAAGTCGCATACGCACCTAATGAGAGGTGGAAGATTGATCAGTTTCTTTTTGATCTAAGGGGTGAAATTTCTCATAGTATATCTCAAAGGGAACTCACTTCTTATGTTGAATTGTTAAGGCAATGCTATGTAACTGAGAACAGTTTGAAGAAAGTTCAAGAGGAAATGGATCAGTATAGGAGTGGACAGAGAGACCAAGGGAGGCCAGGTAGCCAGTTTAGGCCTAGGTCTCAGGCTTTTAAAGGAAAACAGGTGCAACATGAAAGACCTAACCAACCTCCTTAATGTCAAGTGTGTAAGAAGTCTCATTTTGGAAGATGTGCTGGAAGTGGAGTTAAGTGTTTTACTTGTCAGAGGGAGGGACACATGTCTAGGGAATGTCCTCAAAATAAGAATCAGATGTAGGGGAGGAGCACTGGTCGAGTTTATACTTTGGATGCAAGGAAGGATAAGAGCAACAATGCCTTAATTGTTGGTACGTGTCTCGTCAATAATCATCCTTGTTTTGTATTGTTTGATTATGGGATGACACATTCTTTTGTATCAATCCAGTGCATGAAGCGTCTTGGCTTGCAAGCAATTCCCTTGTCTTCTCCTATGATGGTTACTACCACCATGGATGATGTGGTTGAGACACCGTCTATTTGTGAAAATTGTTCGCTCTCTGTGAATGGTAGAATTTTCTAGATTGATCTTATTTGTTTACCACTTAAGAAGGTTGATGTGGTTTTGGGGATGGATTGGCTTTCCGCCAATTCAGTGTTTATTGGATGTGAAGAGAAGTTGATTATCATTCCATCTAGTGAAACTACTCCAAAGGATGTACTAACTACTATCTTGGAAGGTACAGTTGGCATGGTTAATTTCTTATTTGAGAATGAAAAGTCAGTTCTCTTGGTTCTTACCAAGGAATCTAGCGATAATCTGAGTGTTACACAAATCCCTGTTGTTTGTGAATTTTCGGAAGTTTTTCCTGAGGATGTCACCTCTCTTCCTCCTGAAAGGCAAGTGGAATTCTCTATTCATCTGATACATGGGACGGCTCCAATCTCCGTTCCTCCGTATCGCATGGAACCACTCAAGTTGAGAGAGTTGAAGAATAAATTGAAAGAGTTATTAACCAACCATTTTATCCGACCTAATGTCTCACCATGGGGAGCTCCAGTATTATTAGTAAATAAGAAGGATGGTAGTATGCGGTTGTGTATTGATTATCGCCAGTTGAGAAAAGTTACCATCTAGAACAAGTATCCTCTGCCAAGGATAAACGATTTAGATCAGTTGAAAGGATCATGTGTGCTCTCGAAGATTGATTTACGATCGAGTTATCATCAGATAAGAGTTAAGAGTTTGGATGTACCAAAGACCGCATTTAGAACCCGATATGGCCATTATGAGCTCCTTGTAATGTCGTTTGGTGTAACAAATGTCGCAACTGTTTTCATGGACCATATGAATCAGATATTTCAACCTTACCTGGAATAATTCGTGGTGATCTTTATTTATGACATTCTTAGTTAGTCTCGTACTCCTCAAGAGCACGGAGAACACCTAAGGATTGTTCTATCAGTACTGCAAGAGAAACAACTTTTTTCCAAGTTAAGCAAGTGTGAATTTTGGATGAACGAAGTGAAGTTTCTTGGTCATGTAATATCACAAGGAGGAGTATCAGTGGATCCATCTAAAATTGAAGCAGTTATTAATTGGGAAAGACTAGAGAATGTTTCCGAAGTCAGAAGTTTCTTAGGTTTGGCAGGTTACTATCAAAGGTTTATAAAGGGATTTTCACCGATAGCATTACCCATGACTAGACTTACCCGAAAGGAAATTTCTTTCAAATGGGATTCAAAGTGTGAGAAGAGTTTTATGAGTTTGAAGGAGAAGCTAACGACTGCTCCTGTTTTAGTCATCCCTGATCCTAGTAAGTCTTATGAAGTATTTTATGATGCCTCTAAGACAGGATTAGGAGGGGTGTTAATGCAGAATGGTCAGGTTGTAGCCTATGCCTCTCGTCAGTTGAAACCTCATGAAGAGAACTACCTGACTCATGATCATGAACTAGCTACTGTTGTTTTTACATTGAAAGTTTGGTGACATTACTTGTATGGAGTATATTTTGAGACGTTTAGTGACCACAAGAGTTTGAAATACTTATTTGACCAGAAAGAGTTAAATATGAGACAGAGGAGATGGATGGAGTATTTGAAGGATTTTGATATTGAGCTTAAGTATCACCCGGGGAAGGAGAATAAGGTTGCGGATTCCTTAAGTCGGAAAGAGATACGTAAAGCTGAGATGATGATATTAGAATACGCATTATTAGAAAAGTTCTGATATCTTAATATTCAATTTAGTTGGACGCAGGTTGGTGTGATGATGGGAAATTTGAATGTTACTTCTAACCTAAGGGAAAAGATCCAACAAGGACAAATGATAGATGAGAAGTTGAAAGAGATGTCAATTCAACCGGGTTTCGCTCAGTCACCGGAGGGAGACATTATGTTTAATCAAAGGATTTGTGTTCTAAATGACGTCGAGCTGAAAAGAAAAGTTTTGGAGAAAGCTCACAAATGGGCGTTTACTATATATCCAGGTTCATTGAAGATGTATATAGACTTGAAGAAGGACTATTGGTGGCCTGGAATGAAAAGGGATATTACAGAGTATGTGTCAGAATGAATTGTATGCCAGCAGGTAAAGATCAAACATCAGAAGCCAGGTGGTTTATTGCAGCCTTTAGAGATTCTGGTTTGGAAATGGGATAGTATTTCAATGGGTTTTGCAGTGGGGTTACCTCGGACCCAAGGTGGTTATGATTAAATTTGGGTGATTGTGGATCGGTTAACTAAGTCTGTGCACTTTTGGCCGTGAAGACTACTTACAAGGCAAGTCATCTTGCACGGTTGTTCATTTTAGAAATTGTTAGACTGCACGGTGTTCCGACTAGCATTGTGTCC
Source organism: Lathyrus oleraceus (assembly GCF_024323335.1). NCBI lineage: Eukaryota > Viridiplantae > Streptophyta > Magnoliopsida > Fabales > Fabaceae > Lathyrus > Lathyrus oleraceus. The sequence goes on from NC_066582.1 coordinate 223,220,913, forward strand.
GATAGAGACCCAAAGTTTACTTCAAGGTTTTGGAAAGCATTCTAACAAGCTATGGGATCGAGATTGTGTTTGAGTACTTCTAATTATCCTCAGACAGATGGTCATACTGAACGGACAATACAGACACTGGAAGATATGTTAAGAGCTTGTGTACTTGAAAGTGGAGGGAATTGGAAGGAGCTTTAACCATTGATTGAACCCGCATATAAAAATAGTTATCATGCAAGTATTGGGATGGCTCCTTATGAAGCCTTGTATGGACAGAAATGTAGAACACCTCTATGTTGGACGAAAGTTGGTGAAAGAAAGGATCTTAGGACCAGAGATTATTCAAGAGACTACCGGAAAGATAAGGATGGTCCGTGATAAGATGAAGAAAGCGCAAGATCGCCAAAAGTGCTATGCGGATCACAAGAGAAGACCATTGGAATTTGATGAAGGCAACCATGTGCTTTTGAAGGTGACTCCAAGGTTGAGACTGAAGGGACCATTTAAGTCATGGAAGCTAAGTCCGAGATACATAGGGCCATACCAGATTATAGAGAGGATTGGAGAAGTAGCCTACAAACTAGCTTTACCAACTTCTCTATCAGAAATGCATGATGTTTTTCATGTATCCCAACTTCGAAAGTTCATTCCAGATTCTCTTCAGCCTATTCTTCCAGATTCAATAGAAGTAGAAGCAGATCTGACTTTCGAACCTCTACCAAGTCGCATTGCAGGACGAGAAGTTAAGGTATTAAGGAATAAGGAGATTCCTCTCGTTAAGGTTCAGTGGGATGAATCACATCCGGGTGATGCTACCTGGGAACTAGAGTTAGAAATGCAAGAAGCTTACCCTCATCTCTTCCAAGTAATATTTAAATTCGAGGACGAATTTTCATTTAAGGGGGGGAGGATGTAATACCCCGTATTTCCTTAAATGCCTAAATTTCCATTAATTGAGTTCAATTGAATTCCTATGTGCTCTAACAGTTGTCGATTGGGATAAATAGAGTAAATAGTGAGTTCAGGTTGACTTAATTAATATTAATTGAGACTGACCTTTTATTAATTGGGACATTTTGGTAACACTGATAATGGGTCAATAGCTCTGGTAGAACAAATATTAAAAGTGTAGTGCCACTTGAGATATTTGTTACTACCTGTAACCTTTTCTAACCACATGTTACTAGTGGCAAATGGTGGCCACCTGT
>NC_066582.1:223227108-223230224 GCF_024323335.1 Lathyrus oleraceus
ATGGGATCGAGATTGTGTATCAGTACTTTTAATCATCCTCAAACGGATGGTCAGACTGAATGGACGATACAAACACTGGAAGATATGTTGAGAGCTTGTGTACTTGAAAGTGGAGGGAATTGGAAGGAGCTTTTACCATTGAGTGAATTATCATATAACAATAGTTATCATGCAAGTATTGGGATGGCTCCTTATGAAGCCTTGTATGGACGGAAATATAGAACACCTCTATGATGGACGGAAGTTGGTGAAGAAAGGATCTTAGGACCGGAGATCATTCAAGAGACTACTGAAAAGATAAGGATGGTCCGTGATAAGATGAAGAAAACGCAAGATCTCCAAAAGATCTATGCAGATCACAGGAAAAGACCATTAGAATTTGATGAAGGTGATCATGTATTTTTGAAGGTGACTCCGAGGTTGAGACTGAAAGGACCGTTTAAGTCACGGAAGCTAAGTCCAAGATACATAGGGCCATACCATATTATAGGGAGGATTAAAGAAGTAGCCTAAAGATTAGCTTTACCACCTTCTCTATCAGAAATGCATGACGTTTTTCACGTATCTCAACTCCGAAAGTTCATTCCAGATTCTCTTCAGCCTATTCTTCCAGATTCAATAGAAGTAGAAGCAGGTATGACTTTCGAACCTCTACCAAGTCACATTGCAGGACGATAAGTTAAGGTATTAAGGAATAAGGAGATTCCTCTTGTTAAGGTTTAGTGGGATGAATCACATCTGGGCGATGCTACCTGAGAACTGGAGTCAGAAATGCGAGAAGCTTACCCTCATCTCTTCCAGGTAATATTTAAATTCGAGGACGAATTTTATTTAAGGGGGGAGGATGTAATACCCCATATTTACTTAAATACCTAAATTCCTATTAATTGAGATTAATTGAGTTCCTATGTGCTCTAAAAGTTGTCAATTGGGATAAACAGGTTGACTTAATTAATATTAATTGGGATTGGCCTTTTATTAATTGGGACATTTTGGTAACTCTAATAATGGGTCAATAGCACTGGTAGAACAAATAATACAAGTTTAGTGCCATTTGCGATATTTGTTGCTACTAGTAACCACTTTCTTACCACTCATTTTTCATGGTCACTTGCAATTAGTCTTGGACTCACTCACCACCATATGTTTGCATCTTATACCACCTACCACATGCCAATTGTCTTCTCTATGTATCAGAAAAAATAGGAAGAATAGAAAGAAAGAAGAAGCTCAAGAGAAGAAGAGAAAACCAGGCTAGTGGAGAAGAAGATGAAACGCTTGGAACCAACACCATCATCTTCATCCTCATCTCATCTTCAACAACTTCTCCTCTTCTAATTCTTGAGATGGGTTCTAGTTAGAAACCCTAGATTTCTAGAGGACTAGGGTTGTAGAATCATATATAAATCATGAAAATCCATGCTATATGATGAATATTTCTCTTGCTCTTGTTGATTTCCATGAACATGTGCTTTGATGTGTTCTTATGATTGTTGTGACAACATGATTTGTTGTGGTTATGGGTAAATGATTGATTGTGGTTATGACTTTGAAATCCTTGTGATTAGGAAATTGAAATCCTTGTTATATAAGTGTACATGAGCATATAGTGTGATGGGTTTGTTGGAAGAAGGAGTGGTGTTTTGTTAGAAATGGAATAACAGAGGAAAAATGGTGTATGTGAAGTGAAAATGTGGAATTGTGAGAGGACCAATCGATTGGTCCCTACAACCAATCGATTGCACAACCCTTTTGTTTTGCAGAAAATGTAATTTTAGCAGGACCAATCGATTGACAGTGTATTACAATCGGTTGCACAAACTTTCTGTTTATGAACAGTGGAAAATTTTAGTGAGCCAATTGATTGACACGGAGGATCAATCGATTGATCCTCTACAACCTTTGAAAAACAAAAATGTGAGAGGAACCAATCGATTGGGCCTCCCCAACCAATCGATTGACTTATGTTAAAAACTTCAAAATCCATTTCTTAAGTGTTTCTAAATGCATTCTTCCAACCATTAATCATTTGTGATGATATGCTTATGTTGAATACATGCTAATGGTGAAAATTACATGATGAATCTAGTAAGTTAAACTAGGATTGGTATTAGGTCATGAGTGAGGTTTATAACTTAGATAACATTGAACGAAGGTATTCATTCGTACGACGCTTATGTGGAGGTCGTGGGCATATTGTTGTCATGATTGAGAATGAGACGCATTGTATGGAATATGCCATGTTATTGGTTGGGTATTATGGTGAATGAAGTCACCTGTGATCGATGGATTTTGTTATGGTTCGTGGAACCGATGATTTGTGGAACCGATCATGTATTCAGAATGTGTGTTTTCTGTGATGGTGCACATCTCTATTTGATATGCTTAGATGAGTAAGCATTGGGATGTGAGACCGATGATTCGAGCCTCAATTGGGTTTGAGTCCCAACCACGGCGGACGTGGGGGAAAGGTGGACACCTAAGTGGGTTAGATTCCCATACAGTGAAAGAGACCCTAGGTGGGTTAGATTCCCATACGGGTGACGGTCACTTGAACTGGGGATTAAGCCTCATAGAGGACCCAATATCCACCGCGAAAGTCGAATCATACGAGCATGCATGAACCGGACCAGACTTAGACGTAAGTCCATTCGGGAATTGATGTTTCTGGATCTGAATAATGATGGTGGTTAAGTTGTGAGAACTCAGTTGCATGTTGCCATACATTACGAGTTAGTTTCCTAATCGCTTAAGTTTTTGTTCCCTTGTTGACTTAAGTTGAATATTGAATAGAAAACCCTGTAGAGCCGAGTAGACCCATAAGATAGGGAACCCACTGAGATTATTATCTCACCCCATGTTGTTGATTATTTTTCAGGTGGTTCTAAGCAGGTGAAGGGTAAGGACAAGATAGAGTGATGTCTTGCTTACCTGGCGTATGGATGGCAATTCCGCTGTGTAGATATTTTTGGAATCATTTTTTAATGATCTAGCTCCTAGTAGTTTTATTTTGGGCACTTTTGTGTACATTTTGTGCCATGTTATGTTTCTTTTAGCCATGTATGTATATGTACACTGTGCTGCAGGACGCTTATGTATTTCAGTACTAGTTTTAA